>NC_068565.1:5402327-5702456 GCF_025698545.1 Gossypium raimondii
TCTTCTCTGCAGGTTTTGTAATTCCAACTAAACCCTTCAAAACCCTCGTAGCATTTTCGTGAACCGTCTAATCACTTCGCTGCCTCCACTAATGGCGACCCAAGCCCTCTCTCGCGCTCTCCTCTCGAAACCCAAAGCCCTTTCTTCCTTACTCTTCCCTTCCTCCCGCTCTTTCTCTTCCTTTTCCTCCTCCTCCTCCGCCGCTTCCTCCACCAAAACTCTTATCACCCCATCGCCACCCCCTTCCCTCTCCTTCCTCCGTCGCCTTCGTGCCCCGCCTTACTACTCACTCCTTCGAGGCTCACTTTCCCCAGCTGTTAAATCGTTCTCGACTCGAGCAGCCAGGTCCTCCCTCAATGATCCCAATCCTAACTACTCGAACCGGCCCCCGAAAGAGACCATCTTGCTCGACGGATGTGATTTTGAGCATTGGCTTGTTGTGATGGAGCCGCCTAAAGAGGATGCTACTAGGGATGATATTATTGATAGTTATATCAAAACCCTAGCTCAAGTAGTGGGCAGGTATTCTTTTTCGGCTATTTTTTTGCTAATTTACAATGAGTTTCTTTTTGGTTGTTTTTTAAATATTAAGCTATATGCAGTTTAATTTTTTTGGAATCAGCAACAATGAAAGTACTGATTTTTTGTTTTGTTTTGTTTATATGGCATTGAAGTTGTAATTTTATTACATTCATTTACAATCAACTCTGGCTTTTATTGCTTTATTTTACATGGTAGCAACTTTTGAGGATACTAAGCCTTATTTTTCATGTTTTTTCTTGTCTGCTAATGGATGTTGAGGAAAGTGGCGACTATATATAGTTTGATTGTTATGTTTCACGATTTCTTTTTTCATGGGAAATATGAATGTACTGTGAGTGTTGGAATAAAGGTTGTTGGTTCGATGTTAGTCCGGGTTTATTGCTTTATCATTGATCTTAAGTGTTATTGTTTATTTGAGTTCTAGAAATGGAAAGAAAAATAATATGTTGAATTCAATGTTCTACTGTTTGTAGTTCGGATGTTATTTTTATTTTCGCACGAGTAGATACTTGTGTCATTCCTACACTTCTTTTATTGTTAGCACAAGATGAGTATGGTAACTCAGATAGGAGAGTATCTGCATATTAACTCCAGTCTTTGAAATAAATTTATTCATCCTTGATATGGAACTGTGATACATAATTCTTTTGTCATTGTAGCCATTGAGTATGTGGATTACGATGTAATTGGATAGAAGAATCTCTGCATATTGACTATGGTCATTGAAACAACTTTTTTCTTTCTTTGCATTGCAAGTATGCAATGCTTGTTCTACAAGGGATTTTAGATCTGGTCTATATTCATTCAACATGTTATACTATTAGTTGTAGCAAAAGCTCCATTTATCCATGTGATAATTGTTGTATTATTTAAGTGCTGGGATTTCCTTGTTTGTAGTGATGTTTTTTACAATTACTTGCTTGTTTTTATTCCTCCAGAACAAGGGATGTATTATAATTATTTTTTATTTCTTGTGTTTATATGCAGTGAGGACGAAGCAAGAATGAAGATATACTCAGTTTCAACCAGACATTACTATGCATTTGGTGCTTTGGTGTCTGAAGAGGTCTCATATAAGATCAAAGGTGCATGACCTCTTTTCTTATTTTTTTGCCACTCCAATGCTATTTGTTACCTATGTCTCATAATTTTTAATTTTTTCCTCAGAACTTCCTGGAGTTCGGTGGGTTCTTCCAGATTCCTATCTAGATGTGAAGAACAAGGATTATGGAGGTAAATGTTCATTTTTAATCTTGAATATTTCTTTATTTGGTGTCTCTTTGTTTTGAGCTATTAATACTAGAAACGTACGTTATTGATTTTCAGGGGAACCTTTCATTAATGGGCAAGCTGTGCCTTATGACCCAAAATACCATGAGGAATGGGTGAGAAATAATGCTAGAGCAAATGAGAGAAATAGGCGCAATGACAGGCCACGCAATTATGATAGATCAAGGAACTATGAGAGGAGAAGGGAGAACATGAATACTCGAGATAGTCAGATGCCTCCTCAAAATCAGGGCATGCAGAATGTCGCTCCAAAGACTGCTGGGATGCCTCCCAACAACATGGGAGGGATGCCACCCCGCAACATGGGAGGGATGCCTCCCCAGAACATGGGAGGGATGCCTCCCCAGAACATGGGAGGGATGCCACCCAACAACATGGGAAGGATGCCACCCAACAATATGGGAGGAATGACACCGAATCAAGGATGGTCCGGTAACATGCCTGGAAATGCTCCAAACTTCCAAACTGGCCCCAACTATGGAAACGCTCCTGGAAATGCGCAGAACTTCCAACCTGGTCCTGGTCCTAACTATGGAAACACACCTTACCAAGGTGCTACACCCAATGCTCAATATCACCAGAATAACTATCCTCCAAATGTTGGTGGAGGAAACATGCCTGGTGGGAACTACCAATCTTAAATCTTTGTTCTAATATGAATTCAGAGACCATTGTAGCTTTTAGGCATTGTTGTAGATAAAGATAATATGCCTAGACTTATGGTTATTGGCTACTAAAGAATTGCTATTGAATATGTTGGGCAACTTATAAGTTATAACAGATTCATTTGTTTGCATCATGTAGCACAATAAATTTTGTTGGATGTTTAGCAGGTTCATAATATTGATGGTGTTGGGTAAATTTCTATGAGTGCCATGAACTGATTGATCTCTTTGAATGATATTTCTTTTGTTCATAGTTGCTCTTAGACCTTGCAATTCCATGCATCATACCTTTGATAGTGATTAGTGACATGTCCACTGGTCTGGTTTACTCAATAAGCGTGGCCTGTATGGATGGGTTTAGTATAAAGCTTTTCTAAGTTCAGGTTGGTTTGGCTTGGCCCAAATTATTATTTAACTTTGGACATAGTTTTGCATTGAAAAGATTTGTTAAAATTGGTCATTGAATGCCAATGATTCAATAGATTGGTCTAAGTCTCATTGTATTAGTCTTTTTAATTTGTTCTCCATGGAGAATACAAGGGTCCTACCTAATCCAATGATCCTTTAAAACTCCAGGTGTATTTTCCAGTATTAATAACCCCTTGTGCCACTGCCCATAGAACAAAGTGAAAAACCTTGAAGAAAAACATTAAAAATCATGGAATAATTACCTAGAAAAACCTTGAACAATTCGTGTTTTCATTGCCTACTAGCGTAATCTAAACAACAATTGACTTTTCCTTGGGACTTTGCTCTTTATATATGCTTATGTTTGTCCATTGTTTTGCACATTGAAAATTTTAAAGCAAACTAAGCAATGGCCAGTAACACCGAGACCAGCAAGACCACTGCTGATTACATAGCTGTTTCTGCCGCCGTCGAGCCCCCTCCTGAGGCTGCCCTAGTTGTGCAGTCAAAGAACAAGAACAACAAGAAGAAGAACAGAAGGTGTATATTCTTGTGTTGCTCTAACATGCAGTTCGAGAACGAGGAAGAAAAGGCGAAGGCCTTGCAGTTTTTGAACAGTGGGGAAACCAAAGTTGGGATGGTGATGTGTTGTTCCAATTTCCAAATCGGTTCTGAGCTTGAAGACGCCCCTCCCAAAATTCCAAAGTGATGTCACCATTCATGAACTGCCCTTTGGTAGCATAAATTACAAATAAAAGAACTTACAATGTTTGTAAAATAAATAAATATTGTATCATGGTGTATAGAATCGTGTGTTGTTCTATCGATAGTATAGTTTTATTGTAATAAACATTTTTCTGTTCTTTTAGCTCTAGCTATGGTAGTGTAATAAACGAATTGTGAGTGATTTTTTGTGGTATTTTATTGTTTTGGGTAAAGTACAAAAATGGTATCTGAACTATTGACTTCATCCTATTTCAGTCATTGAACTATTAATTTTTTTTCGAAATCAAATATTTTACTGACTCTCCCCATTAGCTGCTATTAGATGAGTGATGGGAAATTGATATATGGGTTTCTTTATTGGTCTAATAACAAATTTAGCTCTCTAATATTTAGATATTCTATCAATTTGATCTTAAATATAAAATATTTAACAAGTTTAACCTTTAATATTTATACGCATTTGTCATCCATTACACCAATAACCAAATCTAATTGCAATAATCAATCTTTTCTTCTCCTTTTTAACTGTCAAAATAATCCAATCAATAAACTCAAATCTTGCTACCAAACGCGACTCATTCACGGTTGATAGATTTTCATTGTTTTTATACCCATTATCAAAGGGTGAGCTAAAAGGGCTAAAAATAATCTCTTTTTTAAGATTGTTTTGTGAAATTTTTAGAGTTAAAACTAAATTGCATAAATTTTGTAATTTTTGAGGGCTAAATTTATTGAATTTTTTTAGAATTTGAACTAAAATGGACAAATTTTGTAAACATTGAGGGCTTAATTTGTTGAATATTTTATATATAGGATCAGAGCAATAGAATGTCTAAACATTGAATGGTTAAATTTGTTATTAGAATAAAAAAAAACCCCAGATCAACTTTCCGTCGCTCATCTAACGACAACTAACGGGAGAGTGATCAAAATATTTGATTTCGAAAAGTTAAGTGACTAAATTAAAAATTTTAATAATTCAATGACCAAAATAGAACGAAAACAATAATTTAGAGACCATTTATATAGTTTACCTATTATTTTTTATCCTTCGATGCTAAGTTATGGTATAAGTAATTAAAAGTAAGCCCTTGAAAGCAATCTTGAAATTGTATAAGATTATGTAAATGTATGAATAATTCTGCAATTGTGATTGGACCATAAAGAAACTTATACATAAACTTTTGTCTATGTTTCTAGATGGTCCATGCAATAATTTTTATTAAGCAAGTTCTACAATTTTCAGTAAGCAATGATGTAAATGCATTTGATAATAGCTTCAACTAAATAGGAAAATCAGATTATTATTTTTTAAAAAATCTACTCCTATTTTGAGATTCCATTTGAAGAGTTGAAATAAAAATACTATGGAGACACTAAATATATATATATTTAAGCTCTTATCCATTCTGCCAATTGGTAACAAACCTGAAACAATTTTGATGGTAAGTGATGATCATGGGATACACTGAAAATACAAACGTCAAAGACAGTGTCACCGTGCCCCCTAAGGAACTCGAAGCTGTTCCGGAAGTTCCGGCCCTTGACCCCACCGTTGACCACGGCTCGATGTCTGAAAAGAATGATAATAAGAACAGGAAGAGAAGTTGTTTCCTGTTATGTTTCTCAAATGTTGAGCTTGGAAATGAAGATGGCAAAAGGAAAGCCTTTTCTTTCCTTGAGAATAGTAACAGGCGCTGCATGGCCATATGTTTTTCCAATTTCGAAGTTGGACCGAAGATGAAAGGATGATTCCAGGCTTATCGTGTATCCTGTTCGTAGTTCGTGTATTCATATCGTGTTTGTGTTATTATGTTGTAAGAAAATTGAATTTCCGAGTTTGGATAGTTCGTGTGGATGTTTTAAATTATGCACACGACTGAAACATACCCCAGCTAACAAGCTTGCCATTAAAATTGTCTGCAACATCAATGTAAACCTTGGACTGTTTATATGCCTTTGCAAGCTCTTGTTTCCTAAAGTTCAGATCATCCTCTAACCTGGATATCCTCATAGCTAGATCCTTCAGCTTCTGACGTTCGATTTGACCGATGTAAGCGCAAGCGATTTTCTTCAAATGTTCCATGGCGAAATCCACCTTGAAACTGATACGTAAAGCGTCCTTGATTGCGTCCCTCCACTTCAATATCCTATCCTCGGTGATTTCCTCGAGTCGAAGATCGTTCATCTCTTTGACACTAGCGCAGAACATTATGTATACCATCTCGGTGATGCTCGGGTTCATCTTACTTGTTGCAGAAATATCGCCACAAGCATCAATGATTGTCTCGAGGGTAGGGATCAGAGAGTGTGGGAAACTATATTTCCCGTGCTTTATGCGATCTCCATCTAAGCCATCGAAGTCTGAAAACTTCCCCTTGCTCTCTTCCTCGGCTTCGATTTTCGTAAGTAGGTCGCTAATGGGAATTTCATCGTTACAGCATGTTGCTACTTCAGGTTTTGTCGGGTTGAGATCCACATTAACCAGGATCATCTGTAGCAGGTTTTGAAACTCATTCATGTCCACATCCATGAACTGAAAACATTACCAAACATTGAATTGTAAACCAAACACAGAGGAAATTGTACATGAGTTTTGGATTGAATAAATACTTACGTCTTTAAGAGGAAATGCTTCAATGGCGGGGTTCGTTCTGGGATTGATTGCGGCAAGCTCCAATGACAAGAACTGCAACTGCAACATAAGTAGGTATATATAAATGTAAAATATATACAGTTATGTTAATATAAATGTTAAGGGAGTCCAGTTTCTTTCCAGAGAAATCTTCAAAATATTGTCTATTTAGAGCTGATCGGCCCTTAATGGGCCGGTATTGTACTCGAGTTGAGTCGGAGCATGTGGAATGAGAATGCCTTGTTGGATTGGTCGTGAGTAATTGACGGGCCACGTAATGAGAGGATGTACGCACCTCGTGCTAGATAGAGTTTGAACCCCTAATTTGTACCATCTTTTCCCTCAAATGATCTATATCCTATATAGGTCAAGAATTGAAACCTTACCGGGCACAACACACTCACATCCCTTCAGTAGGTGGCCCGAGCATTAGGCACGACCTGATCAAATGTGGACCTCCTATTTTGAATACCCCGCCTCAAGCTCAGGCTCTCAACAGAGTCGGAAGACAAAATCCCTGTTCGACCAGGAGACAATACTGACCTATTTGAAGGCTCCAACTCAGGACAAATAATACTTTAAAGACTTCTCCTGTCCGAACTCCCCTCAACAAATAAACATAAACAGAAGGATCCACACCTCGCTCTCACGTTGCAGTGATTGAATGTAACTAAAAATCTCATCAAGCAAAAGCGCCCCCTGAACCTGAATCCAAAAGTGGCTTATATTGTGCCATAAGTAATGAAAATATTCGTATCCATTAGCATACCTTATTGCAAGCAGGGATCAGATCCTTAAGAATTTTGGTACTTTCACTTATTTGTTCTCTCATAGCCTGCCAATAACAAAGTTCAGATCAGTGGAAACATATTCAAAGCCTGCAACTATGTCACAAAATTGCAAAAACTCCATGAATTATATATCAAATTGTTGAAGTTGGCCTCCATGCAGCACATGCAGCATCAAGAAGCAGAATAAGCTGCCCGAACCATGCAGGCTGCAGTTGAAGCCAATGCTGCTGATTTTGTTACTTCAAGTTAATGTTTTGCTGGTTAGTTAGATTTGAACTAAGTTGGTGATATACTTGATGTAATTAGGTGATGTTTGAGCTGATAAATCAGCTTTACAAAGTGTACAAGTTATGTTTTTAACAAGTTTCAATGTTATTAGTGGAGTTAGGTGATGATTAGGTGACCATGTTTTCATTTTGACTAGCTGAAAAGCTTGTATATGTATTGGCATTATGCCATCTTTCAATGTTAATGAAAATTATCAGAATTCTTCATCAAATTCTCTCTTAGTTCTTTGCTTTCTTTTGTTCTTCAAGCCTGATTCTGTTTGTTTGTTCAGCAAGTATCGAGCCTTCAAGCTCAAGAAACTGCTAAATTCATTCATCTTCCATTCTTAGTTCCAACACAAATTACCCTGTGACCATCAGTGGCTTGAGCTCTTCTTGCTCCTAAATTGCTGTAATCTTGTTTAGCCTTTTGCTCCATTGGCTTGCCTGAACCTGAACTAGGTTCTGCTTCAGCTTTAGAATCACCATAGGAGAGCAGCAATTCCAGTTTTGATTTTAACAGTCTATTCTCAGCAATCAGCCCTTCATTTTCCTCTTTCAAATGCTTGTTCTCCGCTGACAGTTCATCTGCTGTTATCTGCACTAAGACATGTTAGCGTCAAAGAAGACACATCTCCAGCTGACCATGGCAATCCTTAAAGTTATTTTAGAGTAACATAAAATTTGACAAACTTTGTTATGTTTTATATGTTTACCTTGCGCTTTTGCCTATACCTGTAATCACTTAGTTTTTTGTTTTCTCTTTTCTGAGCTAAACTAAGTTTAGGCCTTCCACCTTCAGATTTCGTTTGGTACGAACCTTCGGATGTTCCTAATTGATTCAACTGGTCTTGATCTGTTAAAGACTGAGCGAGTCCACCATTTATAGCAGAGATCTCAGCTTTGTCCTCCACGAAACCAACCAGCTCCATCCATTGACCATCAACTGGTTTCTTTGAAGTGAAAAATGAACTGGACCCATCTGATGAATAACCCTCCATGCTCACCAGATAAAACTCTTTAATTTTGATTTTGTAGCCAGCAAAACACAGAGACCAATGATGTTTAAGCTAAGACCATCTCATTCATATATGAAACAATGTTCGGAAACAACAAGGCTTGTATTTCCTTGGTTTTCTTGCTTCTTTCCTTCAAGATTGTCGCCACAATAACTTGTCACCTATTTCAATCATTCTTATAAGAATCTACTTAGAAATTGATTTGAACACTATTATTGTTGGACGGAGAATGCTAAATGTCTGTGTTATATTGAGTAAAAATATTTAATTTGAATATAACGATAGATAATTCAGGATTTAACAAATGTGTAATGCTACAACTTCAATGGTTTTTGTTTGAGCAGGTTTGTAAGCTTATAGAACCTTTTCTTTTGCTATACAATTCTGAGACATGCTTATGAATTTCAAGACAACCATTTGAGGTAACAATCAGTATATGAATCCAAATAAAATATCATAAAAAAATCCCTGTCTACGGTACCCGAATTAAGAAAAAAGTAGGATACATCCGGTATGAGTATCTACGTAGACCAGATGTGTCACATAAGGATAATTTGAAGAAAATAAAGATTCCAAGTGAGTAAGTTTCTATCAGCTGCAAAATGTGACAGTAGTACAGAGACTATGTAGATTGTTGTGATATCGACACAAACTACATGGTAGATCTCTCAATCCTTTTTAGGACTTTTTCCCATCATCCTTGCATCCGGTTCCCAGTCTTAATTCTCAAGCCAGTCCAATTGTTTTCAGCTTTCTTCACTGCTTGTGCATTCGATTTTGCTCAATGTGCCTCAAACCAAATTAACAAACCATAAGGGAACAACGCCCCAATATTTGAGCCACCACCAACGATGTTTAGGTGGGTAGTTTGAGCGTCAATCGCTGATAAAGAAAGCCTTTTGGTGAAGCTCATTGGAGTGTTGGAGTTGCATATCATCAAACAGATATAAATAAAAGTGGCAATTTCGATGCTGATACAGCATAAGATTGGGGGAAAATCCAAGCGATCTTATTTGGGTGAGCCCTAAAATTTAAGGTATAAAGTGGATAACAATGGCGAGTATTACTCGAACAAATAAGAATACCATACAGAAAGATTATGTCAATCTTTTGAAGGAGCAAGATATCAACTAAAATGGTATACCAGTTTCATATGATCGGATTTTTCCGCAGTATAAGTGTCGAGAATGGTATCTCATTTTCAGCAATGCATAATTCTATTGGAAGAAGACTAAGGAAATAAACCTGTGCTGACAGGTACTCCAATGAAGTTCTCAGCAGCATTGACACACATCTTGGACTCCTCATATATCTCAGTGCGTTTCTTCTTCCAGTCATTCACCTCAGCTTCTAATGTTGAGATCTTTGAATCAATGTAATGAAGCAATTTGCACCCTCGTTGACCAATGTAAGCAAAGACAACTTTCTTCAAATGCTCCATGGCAAATGCCACATTGAAACCAAGGCGTAAAGCATCCTTGATCACATCTCTCCACTTCAGAATTATGTCCTCAGTAACTTCCTCAAGCCGTAGATGTTCCATATCTCTGATCACAGCACAAAATAAAACATAGACTGTGGTAGAAACACTGGGACTTACTAGACTTGTTGCAGAAATATCACCGTAGACACTGTTTATTCTCTCAACAGTTGGAATCAGAGACAATGGGAAACTGAATCTCCCAAATCTTCTCTGCTCCCCGTCTAAGCCTGTGAAGTCTGAGAGGTCTACATTGCTCGCAACTTCTGTATGAAATTCTGTAAGGAACATAGGCAACTTGATCTTAGCCACTTCAGCAGAACATGAACCACTCTGAGCACTCTCTGGATGTTCAGTAGCAGGCTCATTGACAGCAGCTCTTGCATTTGGAGTCCTCTCTTTATTATTTGTAAGATTCTGACTGACAGCCACACCTCCATCATTTGAACTAATCTTCTGCTGATCTTGGATTCGTTGACGCTTTTGGATACTACTGGACTGAAACAATACGTTGGGAGGTAAAAAAAATCATGATAGCAGAAAAAGAAGATTACACAAAAGTCGATTTGGTTTGAGACAATGAAGATGATTTTATTGAACATTCTATTTTCTTCCAAGTAATTGAGCAGTGTAAAAATTTAGACATGCAAGATTACTCATGCTCGAACCAAATAAATGAATAGCAAATGCTAATACAGTCAGAAAGATTTTAAAGAACTGTCGTAAATGGTCTAACAGGGAAAAAAAGAGCGAGAGATAAAAGAGTTTGTTGGGAGAGAAAAGGCTGGGGGAGGGGGGGGGGGTGATTCTTTTTGTCAAAAGATTGAGTGCAGGTATACTGCCAAGCCAATGTTCAAGCCCATAAAAACCACTACTACTGCAACATGTTAAATCTATGGAATATCATTTTTACTGTTTACATAAATTCTTATTTGATTGAGACGATAGAACATACAATGACATAAGCATTCCAAATTTGACCGATCAAAGTACAAAAGGATATTGAAAGAGTAAGACACAATTATAAAGGAATCTTGGTATGCATGCCATTAATTCTGTCAAAGATAAGACCATATGCAAAATAATACCTAAGTTTTTTACATCGTTCTAAGATAATAAAACTGAGAAGAGATGATTGTGACTCTGTACGCTAAAACTCATCAGAAGCAAATGGTTGCTACCGGCACAGAAACACTTTGATCATCATGCCACTGGCTGGTTGATTGAGAAAAACAACATTCTACCTTATCTAGATCTTGGGCTGGAAGTTGCTGTTTGGCACGCAGCTGTGAAAGCTCCTCTTGGTACCATCTTATCTCATCCTTCAACTTCTGCAGTTCCATCTGCAAAATAAAAAGCAACATCAAAGAATAATGTATTTGACAGCCAAGCTTCTTTTAATCTTGTGCAAAGTTAAAATTTTAACCTCGAGATCACTAGTCATTAACATCTTTGTTTCAAACGCAACACCTCCATATTCTCAACAATATACCATAAAGATGAGCTATAGATAAGCGTTTTCAATACTACTTACATAAGACACTAAGAAGAAAGGTGAGACATGCACAGGCATATAGATATTAATCACTATGACTAGACAGTTTTCTTCTCATTTATCTCCATAGTATGTGCCTTTTGCAAATGATTTTTTTTTCTATTCAAGCAGCATGAACAAAAGAGATGAACTTTATACAATTGAATTTCGAATAGATACCTCAATTGTCAGTTCAAAAATTTTAAGTTTTGCGAATTGTCTTTTAAACTTGAAGGATGTAATCCTAACTTTCTGCTATAAACAATGGGAAGAATGATAAAAGGAAGACATGTATATTCTTTACCTTCTTCCTCATTCTGTACTGCTGATCCTTAGGCATTGTGGCCTTTCGCTTGTCTATTTCTGAAACAATGGATCCACGTTTGAAACCTATTCGTTTGTTATAAGCTAAACATTTAGATGCTCCTGATTCAGCCAACTGGGGTTCAACACTTGTAATCAACTCAGTCTTCAAATACTTCGACTGATCAGCTTCATTATTCTTAAATGGACTGGAAACCTCAGACGGAGAAAGGTCCATGTTTCCGTGAAACAGTATCTGCCTGATTAAATTGCAAATAATTCTGAGGAAAATGAAAAGAGTGACCAAATTAAAAGATCAAAATAATCAGAAGAAAATATTCTTTCTTTAGCCGGTAAACAATCATTAACTCCGAATTTTAACCTACCAGTCATAGACAGATCTATAAGACCAAAAGTCAACTCTGCCAATCAAACAAAGAGATGAATTAATGAGAAAATCCGCTTCAGTATTGACAGGATCCGCCCTTCTTTCTTTTCCTTGAAACCTGAAAATTTCAGCATAACATAGTTATAATTACTTATAAAACTCAGCTAGGTTGTGAGCGAAACTGAACGGAGTCGATGATGGAACTTCGATTTGGTTGCAAAGTGATGAGAGGTAAGCGTAAAATAGAAGAATTTCCAGATTTCTATGACCTAGGATTAAAGTGATGAGAAAATGGAATTATTGCAAAGCTGCTCCCACCTACTTATAACATTTTGGCTTTTTTTTTGGGCAAACTACACCCAAGATCACTGTACTATTAATGAGTTTTTTTTTTGGTCACTTAATCTCAAAAATTTTCAAAGTAATCAATGTACTATTCGAAAGTTTTTATTAAAATTCATGTGATATCGAATCGGTTTGAAAACAATGAAATAGTATCCAGCATGAGACTATTTGTACTTATGTTTTGTACGAGGTGGACTAAATGAGTTAGAAATTGAAAGATAATTCTTGTCAAAAGATAATACCAAATTAATTAATCAGGGGAGGAGATCAATCTCTCATGCCTACAACATAATACTTTTGTCATTGGTCGCAAGATTGTTGGGGTTATTATTATTACCACATAATAATACTAATAAATTATCACTTTAATGTAAAATTAGTAATATAATTAATAATGAATGGTATTTTCAAAACATTTTTTTAAAGTAGTGCTTTTATATGGTATAGATGAATTTTAAAAATACAAGAGAATCCAAAAATGTATAATGACTTATTTGGCCCTCTAATTTCATAAAATGTCATTTTAGTCTTTTATTTAATTTTTACTTTTTAACCCTTAAACTTGTGTTTCTTATCAAATTACCCCAAATGGATGGGAAAGTTCTTTTTTTTAACTTTGCTAAGGTGAGGTACATTTGATTGTCATATAGATGACACATCAACATTTAGTTAAATTTTAAAATTCTAAAATTAAAAAAGTTATAAAAGTTATAATTTTTATAATATTTTAAAATTAATTAACTATTGATATATCATCCACGTGATGCCAAGTTAACAAAGTTAACAAAGGTTAACTTTTCTATCTATTTTGGGATTTGGCCAAAAAAAAAAAATTTAAAGACTAAAGAAAGTTAAAAATAAAATGAAAGGCTAAAATGATTTTTTTATGTTGGAAGGCAAAAACGTAATTATGCCCAAAGTACATCTGGGCAGGGTTGGCCTGATTCAAAAAGAAAAAGTTCAAGCTAGACCCATTTTCGAGCCAGCCCAACTCACCAAAAAGTTCATTTTATCATTTAAAAATAAATAAAGTATTAAAAATCTAATTATATTTTTATTTTTTTATAATTAAATCTGAATATAATTTTTATTATTTAAATTTAAATATAAAATTAACTGTAATTATTATCTTTAGAATTTTATGATTTAAAAGTATGATTATAATTTTAAAATAAAGTATGAGTTTTAATATTTTATTTATAATTTTCTAATATTTATAAATCTTTTAATTTTATTAAAATTATTGGTAAAAAATTCTAACAGTATCATAAAGATATTTTAATTATAGTTTATGTGCCAAATTAGTTATTGAATTAACGTATTATGTCATCATTTAGGGAAACGGAAATTAAAAGACTAATAACCAAAATGTAACAACTTGATAACATTAATGACTATTACATAACATTCAAAAATTAGATAATCAAAATATAATTTTAAACAAAATTTAGGTACTATTATTGTATTTTAACCTAAGACAAATATGAATTAAAATGATTGAAATAAATATCATTTGACATGAGATACTTTGTTTCGTAAAATCCTTTCTCAGTGCATAATAATTAATTAAAAATTATGATTATACAACCGAGTTGGATTACATAAACAGACCTGAACTGACAGACTTGCCATTGAACTTGTCCATAGCATCCTTGTATACCTTGGACTGTTCACACTCTTTAGCATGGTCTTGTTTCAAAGCATTCAAGGAAGCCTCTAAGTTCGATATCTTTTCTTCCATCTCATCGACCCTTTGGCAATGAATTTGGCCAACAAAAGCAGGAATAATCTTGTCCTTCAAATGATCCATCGCAAATCCCACATCGAATTTTATCCCTAAAGCTGCCTTGATCGTGTCGCTCCACTTAATTATACAATTCTCAGTAACTTCGGGAAGTTGTAGATCATCCATTTCCTTAATTGTCGCACAAAAGAGAATATATATCGTCTCGTCCACGCATTGGGGCATTGTGCTGTTCTCCGAAACATCGCCATGCATGTGGGTGATATTCTCGACAGTGCTTTTCAGAGATTTTGGGAAACTATATTTTCCAACTGCTACGCGCTCGTCAATGCCTAAACCTGGGAAGTCTGAGTATGTAACTGTGCTCTTCCTCTTTTCGCCGATTCTTTTGAGAATTCTAGCCATAAGAGCACGAGAATTGTCTTGTTTTTCTGTAGGATTTGAACTGCTGGCAATGCCTCCTCCATGACTGTTTGAGTATGTCCACGGTGGATCCTGAACGTCATTGCTGAATTGCGAACCATTGAGCTGGAATTAAGTGGGGAAAACGAAAGTCAGGGTTCTAGAATTAGAAGCCCACCCAATGCATGGTTTTGTTTGAGATGAAATTGAAGCTATCTTTTCTCTTGAGTTTAAACTTATCAAACCGAAGTATAGAGAAGAACTCAAAGAATGAGACATAGCAAAATGCAGAAAACAAAAACATATATTTGATTAACTAGGAGCAGTGTGGGTAGAAATGGATATGAGTACTTGATAACTAACTATTGTTAGGAAGCCTTGAAGAGCTACCTGCTGCTGGGCTGAACAATCTGAATGAAGAGGCTGCTGGAAGGTTGACGGAGTCTGCTCATTCGATTCCTGGCAACTGGTCGACCCTTGTAGAAGTTGTACCAAACTGTCCCTTTGCATTCGTAACGCACTTACCTGCACTCAATAATGCAAAATCAAAGCAAAGATACATGGAAGAAAATATTTCTATGTTACTATGAAATAAGTATACATCCATAATCTTGTAACAAATATATTCACTGTTATTCATCAGGAAATCAAGGTCTAAAGCTTATATGGTTCATATTAAAAGACCAGTAGATCATGATCCAAAGGAATCTATATGTTAAACATATGTTTTCGCACCATTATCTGAAAGATTTACATTCAATTTATAAGATTAGTATTTTGGTTTAGATTAGTTCCCCAAACATGAGTTCGGATTATACGCAGATAAAGATACTATAAATGCCCTCAAAATTATTTAAAAATATATGGCCCATACCTCAGGGTCCTGATCAAACTCTTCCGAGTCTTCTCCATGGTGGCTCTGCAAATTAAGATAATCAAGGAAATGATGAGCTGGGAGTTCCCTTTAGTAACCATAAAAAGATACACCCATCAATAACCAGCAAAGAAGTTATAAATACATTAAGAAGTTGTGAGAAACTAGAGCAGTAGGATGTTTTTCTTCAAGCCAGTTTTTTTAGTCCAAAATCATATCTTTACTGCAGCATGGCAAATGCAATTGAAGTAAAGATCAGATAGAAGCAAAACTTCGATATATACTGGCCTAGTAATAGGTAAAGAAAAGTTGAGGGTTGAATACAATCATATGGAAATGACCAAAGATAAGAAAGAAAATCAATTCATATCTGTCCCTGAAGTAACAAAAACTCGGTAAATATGATTGAGTTTGACTTTGAACACTAACTCTTGGGAAGCCTGCTACAGGGGCCGAAAAACTTGGATAGTGAATTTGTTGGTTATATAATTGTCCCATTTGTGCTGGAATTTGCTCATTTGGTTGCTGCCCACAGTCTAATGACGATCGCATATGTGCTGGGATTTGCGCATTTGGTTGCATCTGAATGATTATGTCTGATAACGATTGCTTCTGGGCAACCAAAATGACATTTTTCCTTTTCAAGTTTTCATTCTCAGCATTAGTTTCTATCTGCAAAATCCAAGCAATGTTTAATGGTCACCTAGTTTCTTTCATTTGGATACTTTTAAATCCATTGCTAGTTGTGATTGATAAGAACATCAGATCCCATAAAAGAAATGGCCACATATCAGATTGAAAGAGATTGATTTACCTTTTGTTGCTTCATTTTCTTTTTATATTTCTGATCTGATTCTCTTCTTCTCTCTCGTCTTTCTGCCTCATTAGCTGCTCTGGGACGTCGAGTTCTTTTTTGTTGTGAACCTTGAGATGAGTATCCGTGATTCAATTGAGGTTGGCTTGTTGGTTGAGGATGCACCAAGCTGTTACTCTGCACTGAGTTCGTTAGATCTGTTTGATTCTGACCTGGTACACTTGATTGAAATTGCCCAGTATGCTGAGAGTTCGAGTGATGAATCAGAGTCTGGTACTGACGTGTTTCATTCAATTGAGGTTGGCTTGTTGGTTGAGGATGCACCAAGCTGTCACTCGGCACTGAGTTCGTTAGATCTGTTTGACTCTGACCTGCTCCATTCGATTGAAATTGCCCAGTATGCTGAGAGTTTGAGTGATGAATCAGAGTCTGGTTCTGACGTGTTTCATTCAATTGAGGTTGGCTTGTTGGTTGAGTATGTTCCCTAAAGGTCAACAGATCAGTTAGACACTGACCTGCTGCAATCGATTGACATGGCTGACTATGCAGGTCTGACTGATGATTCAGACTCCAAGTCTGATATGTTTCCTTCGATTGGGGTTGGCTTGTGTGATTAAAGCTCTGAATGTTACTCTGAACCTGATATCCTTGATTGAATGAGGCATGGCCTGTTGGCTGAAAGTTCATCCCTACAACACTTTGCAACGAAGGGGGGTAGATCGATTGGTAATTCTGGCTCTCATCAGCTTGATTCGCCATGGATCCGTTGTTCATCTGTGAGGCTGGAAATGAACCGGAAGCCGTTGCCGCTGAGCCGTCCATGATTACTGGATATGAAAGCTCGCTTGGATTCATGTTTAACTGATGTTCACTGCAACAACAAAATTCTCTAAACAGTCAATCGTTTAAGATGTGAATCAACTATGAAGACAACGGAAAGTTGCCTTTTGATCTTTAAGGAAAGTCGTTGACGAACGTGGCCCTTCACCCTCCAATCGGACTGTGAGGATAAACACTATTGTTTTTTGCTTCAAAAAAAGTATTACTATATTATTATGGGTGAGTTTGGATGGGCGGTACATTTACGGTTAGTATAAAAACAGCGGTGACACGCAGTACCTAATCACTCATCCAAATAGCTTTAAGAAAAGTATTACTACTATTATTATTATCATTATTCCATTTTCTTTTCTTGGTGAGATAGTCGCTCTTTATCGCCCGGTCGTTGACTGTGTTGTTTATCTCTCATCGTTTAACCATAGAGAAGACCTGCTACTAGCATCAGGCAATCCATCACTTCTTTAGACCTAACAACGCCGATCTGGTCATCTCACATAGTCTCCTTAGATTGACTACAACAGTGGAAACATATACAAATCCATCAACTATGTCAGAGTTTATGAATTTTGTCCATAATTTTGATTTTCTTTTCATCACAAGATTCGTAATGATTTTAGGACTACACTGTGATGATCAGTGGCTTGAACTCTTCTTGCTCGCAAATGGATGACATCTTGTTTAGGTGGCTCTGGTGGTTTAGAATTTTACCTTAAAGCTATTTTTAGTGTTATTATAAATTTTGACAAATTCCTGAAGAAATTAATATTTGTTTACCTTGCGCATTTTCCTATAACATTAATCACTTTTGTCTAGGACTTCCACCTTTGGGTGTTTCTACTTGATTCAGCAGGTCTTGATCTGATTGAATTCAGTGAGTCCACCATTTATTGAAGACATCTCAATCAGCTCCATCCATTGATCTTCTTGTTTCTGTAAAGTAAAAATGAACTGGATCCATCTGATGAATCACCCTCCATGTCCACCAGACGCATAATTTGCTCGATTTAGACCAATAATGTTTCTGAGTCTTGAAGCGGGAGCTTTCCTTAAGATTATCGTTCGAAAATTGTCCAATCGCCCGACAAATTCCAAGCTCACTCGATCGCCTGTCTGACTGACTTGTCTATTGTTTGACCAAGATCGTCTGTCTTGTTGCTTGATCACTGTTCATTTGTTCACACGTTGTCTGAAAGTCCACAGTTCGCTAGATAAGATGCAAGTTGTCTGGAAAGTGCAAAAGCATACGCTGTTTAATTAGTTTCTATCTGTGTTTCCCACGTTAAGAAATTATGAGTGCACAATCCCATATACATATCTCTTAATGGATATCTTTGTTATTATTATTATTTAAAGATCATATATTTGAATCTTCAAAAACAAAACCACATATTTGAAGAATCATGTCCCCTATGTTTACAATTTGTATTTGAAAAAGTAATCAATGCATAAATGATACACCCAGGAGGCAATATTTAACATCATTTGCCTTCTACATTCATGTACGAGAGAAAAACCTACTATAAACATAGAAATTACAAAGATGTAAACAGCAGGGGTTTAAATGGTGGTACAGGATACTTTGGATGGAAAAATCCTAAGAATGGCAAGTCTAATTTCAACAAACAACAATTACCGTACAGAAAGATTGTGTGAATCATTTGGAGGAGTAAGATATCAGGTAGAAAATGGTAAGCTAGTTTCATGTGGTGGTACTTTGCCTGTAGTAATTGTTAAGAACAGTATCTATTAAAACCGAACCTCGATAAAGATAATATAGAACGACCGCAAAGCAATAAGAAAGAAAAATAAAACACAGATTTTACGTGAAAACCCTCTTAGGAAAAAATCACGGGCAGAGAAAAAAAATTCACTAATGTTGAAAATCAAATGACATAAGAGAAGTTTCGACTACATCTATTTAAAGGTTGAAAAAACTTATTCTAATCAATGTGTCCTGTACCACCGATCTTTCTGTATAGTATCAATTTCAACAATGTTTAATTCTGTTGGAAGATGACTAAGGCTTCCTTTAGTTTGGCTTTGCATGCCAGTGAGGTGCAGTTGGGGGGAAAATATGGTACCAACCTCACTGGTCAGCTCTTTGGTTCAGCATGTCAGTCCAGTGAGAAGCCATCTCCAACACGCTGGTCAGCCCCAAATCAGCTGGAGATTTCAGCAGCAATTGAAATTAACTGAGCTGTTGGTATTTTTAACAGACAAAAATACCCTTACTTTTATTTATTATTTTACCATTTTATCCTTGAAAGTTAAACTATAAAAAATTAAAAATAATGTTACTATTTGTGAAAATAATATTTATCATTGTTATAAAAAATTTGATCCAAGTATAATGTTATTATTTGTTACTATTTGTGAAAATAATATTTGATCCAAGTATAATGTTACTATTTGTGAAAATAATATTTATCATTGTTAATAAAAAATATGTAACTATAAAAAATTAAAAATAATTATCATTTTATCTAATAAATAATTTAAATTAATTATATAATTCATTAAAATATTGGAAGATACATTTTAATATTTTATTAAATGAATTTTTAAATTCACATATTTTAATAATTTTAAAAAAGTAAAATAATTTTAAAAACTTCTATTATATATCAATTCTAATCTGATGTCCTTAATAGTCAATTTTTATTCTTACCTCACCGCTACAGCTGCGTTTGAATCCAAACACACACTCCATCATTGTTTCTAATCTCACCGCTACAGTATCTAATCTCACCGCCACCGCTGTTTTTAACCTCACTGGAGGTAAACACCGTCCATCCAAACTAAGCCTAAGGAAATAAACCTGTGCTTATAGGTACTCCGTTGAAGCTCTCTACAGCATTGATACTCATCTTGGACTCCTCGTATATCTCAGCGCGTTTCTTCTTCCAGCAATTCACCTCAGCCTCTAATGTTGAGATCTTTGAATCAACGTCATTGAGCCATTTGCACCCTGATTGACCAAAGAAAGCATAGGCAACTTTCTTCAAATGCTCCACGGCAAATTGCACCTTGAAACCAAGGCCTAAAGCATCCTTGATGACATCTCCCCAATTCAGCATTATGTCCTCGGTAACTTGATCAAGCCGTAGATGTTCCATATCTCTGATCATGGCACAAAAAAAAACATAGCTCTTTTCAGAAACACTGGGACTTATTAGACATGTTTCAGAAACGTCACCATAAGCAACTTTTATTCTCTCAACGGTTGGAATCAGAGACAATGGGAAACTGAATCTCCCCATTCTTCTCTGCTCCTCTTTTAATAAGCCTGTCCAGCCCGAGGGGTCTACGTTGCTCCCAACTTCAGGATGAAGTTTTGTTAGGAACATATGCAACTTGTTCTTATCCACTTTAGCAGGACACAAACCACTCTGAGAACTCTCTGGATGTTCAATAGCGGGCTCATTCAGAGCAATTCTTCCATTTGTAGTCATCCCATCGTCAGGAGGCAATTGTAACTCATCTAACCAAAAACCATCGAACTGGGAAAAAAATATAATATCAGTAAGTCAAAGTAATTATTGAATGATATGTAATTTAGGACAATTACTGCACTAAAGGGTTTCTAGACAATAGTAACTAGTCAAGATATCACAAGTCAAATGTAGTTAAGTTGAAAGAATCACCAGTTGTACGGATAACGGTGGTTCTGTAAATTAAAAGAATCAGGCAGGTAAATGAGATTGAAATAAATGTTCCCCTTCAAAGATTTTACAGTAATTAGTCAAGATTTATAGAATTGATCGTACATTGTAAACATCGTCACCATTAGTAAACTCCATTCCATAGTGATCCTGCAAGTTAAGACAAAGGATATAATATTAGCGATGAGTAGTTGGCATGATCAATGTGGTTTTAATCCGTACAGGTATCTTAAACCAACACAGTTGCTACCTGAAGTTGAACATTTTGATCAACCTGGCTAGGTGGGTGGGAAATATAACTGTCTTGTCTCCGCATAACTTCCACTGGAAGTTGTCCCTTGCCTTTCAGTCCGCTGATCTCCTCTTTTAATTGTCTGTTCTCATTCATCAACTCTCTGTTTTGGTCTTGCAAGCGTTGGTTCTGGGAAGTCATTTCGACAAATTTAGCCTGCACAAATGAAAGCCAAAGTTAAATAACAGAAAAGTATTTGTTTTCATACTAATTCAGTACTTCAGTTTATAATTCTATCCCATCCCTAATCCCTCCATTACCTTTTTATTTTGCCGATAGTCCCTATCAGTCTGCCTTTTGCGTGCTTTTCTCTCATCTTCACTCATTTTACCACGACAACATCCTCGTCTCGGTTGTTGCAAAGCTTCTCCTTGAAGAAACCTGTCTTGGGTTGCTTGAGAATATGACATTTGCTGCTGAGAACGAAACTGATAAGTTTGGTTAGATTGATTATACATCGACGAACTGTCCATCCTTGAGGAGGGGCTGGTAGCTTCTGATGTAGTATCATCCATGTTCGCCGGATGCAGAATTCGGCTTTGCTTTGGCCTATTGCAGTCGAGATTAAGTAATAATACCTGCAAAGATACATCATAAGGAAATTCAACGAAATCCTTTTGCAGATCAAAGGATTGCTAATGATCACATCAGAACAAAGTGAAATTCTCATGTTGTAGATGACCTAATCACAACCTGAAAACACTGAAAGAGAAAAAAAAAAAAACACTGAGAATGAACTTCCCATCAAGAACTCTCCAAGATCCATGGATGCAGAATTTGGCATAAGCTCAGCAGATTGATGATCTGCAAACATAACATAACCTAGACACTTGAATGTGAATACTTGAAAAAAAAAAGGCAAGACAATCGACAGAACATTTCCTGGCCTAATCTTATTAGCAGGAAACGAGTGAAGATGAAAAATTTGTAAATCAAATGATTAATTTCCTAAACCAATCATTTGGATCAACAAATTTCCCATCCTCACTACTTTCCATACCTAAATGATTGACCTATTTAAAAGCTAAACAATCAAACAGGTGATGGTGATTCCAATGAAACAAATCAACCCCTAAAGTGGAATATAAATCATTTCCACAAACAAAAGGTAAACAAAAGAATCAACCCAAAAAAATTCTATTCTATAATAAGCAGTATCAATTATGAACTAAAACAAGATAAATCGATGCTTACCCACTTCAAGTATAGGAACAATGATTGATTCCCAGAATCTAGCTTTTTTTAGCTCACTTTCCAAGTCTTTTAGCTCACTTTCCAAGTCGTTTTTTCCCCCAGTTGTCTGCATGACATGTTGAGCAAAACAAAAATAAATGGGGAAAAAAATCCAAATAAAAAAAAAGGAAATGAAATGAAAGAGTAGTAGCTAAGGTTTGCAGGTGAACCGTAGGATCAATGTCGTGCGTATAAAAGATATAAGAGCTGCCGCCGCCCTTGGTAATCGAGCGATCATCGCACGGTATCGTTGGGTCGTTGACCGCTTGTCGTTTAGCTTTCATCTGTCAATCTCTTTCACGTATTGCATTTGCCTACCTTTTGGAAAGATAAAAAATCCTTTTGATGTATGAAAAACAAATAAATTAATGATTATGCTCCTAAATCCATTGTTATGGTAATTAATTCATTGTAATTCAGTGAAAAGTTAAAGGGCGTAAATGATTTTTAATGCAAGAGTTGGAGCAGCTGGCCGAATCCAAGATGAATAACATCAAAACTAAAGTTATAGTAGTTTTGCAATGGAGGGTGAGGGTTGTTTCGATGACAACGTAAGGCCATCATTTGGAATTTATGAAAGATCAAAACACATGCAAAAACAGCCACTGCCGTCTCTTACATACGATCCAAAGACAAGGGTATGTTTTGTGGTTCGTTTTCACAGCTGTTTTGTCATTTTAATGTTAGTTAAAGGGATGGAAGTTAAACCCATCCAGAAAGAATCATACCAATTAAGAACTGCAAGCTGTTTGGTATAGTGACTTGTGATTCAGATGGTACGATGGTCGGTTCATTTAGATTGTTGTCACATGATGAAATCCGCAACTAAGTTTGAACAAGTTGCAAATAGTTTATACATGCCAGCTCCTATCCTCAGCATCAAAACATTCATTGAACAGACTGATGATGATCTCATTTCAATATTCATGTAATGCTTTGTGGTTTGTTCGTGTCCTTATTCTTTGTAAGAATCTGAGACACTGAAAGCAAAATTCCATTTGACAACTAGTAATATCCAAAGTAACTAAAGTCAAAAGACAGTACATTTAATTGTCCCACTTAATAGACAGTCTTATTTTATTTTATTTTTATTTTAGAATTAATTGGTTAATCACATCAGCTCCTCATAATAATAGTGATGAGTTTGATATTAAATAGTGTATGTTTTTCTATCAAATTTATATTTGATGCATTAAATTTATAAATTCACAACGATGTGTCACTTTTTAATGAAGTATGGTCCTTGTGAATAGTATAATAACATAGTTGTTAAAGATATATATTTATTTTACTTTTTACAATCATTTATTTATTTATAGGTGGAATCACTTTACATTAATTTTAATAGAATAAATTATATCGTTAGTCACTAAATTAAATAAATTAAATCGTAGTAGGACAAATTGTTAATTTTTATTTATATATTTGTGACATCCAAAATTATTTCTTGAAAAAATCTAGATTATAAAAGAGAAGTGAAAAAACAGAGAAAGTATCTATTGTTACTTAAATAAAAAAAACTTTAAATAGTTGAATGATTAAATTATATTTTTAATTAAGTGACAAAATAAAAATTTATCCATTGATGATGTATAAAAGAAATAGAGTTTTAATACAAAATAAATATTTAAAGGTCCGTACAATTTTTTTGGAATAATTACATTCTAAAACCAATTTAGATGGATAAATTTTTTTACTATTTTTGAACATTCCTTTGAACAACTAAAAATAATTTGTCTGCAATGAGCAGCCATATATCTTCAAAAAAGCATTAGAAAAGATGCTTTAGGATAAAAAGTAAGCCTTCATCACCACCAAAGACGGAATAATCAAGGAAGATTAAATGTAATATCACAATTTTAAAATGGTTTGCAATTAAACATCCCCCACCTAAACAAAAAAAGGGTTTTAATCACACACTCCCTGCAACATACCACTGGGAATTATTAGTGGAAACTTATGGTATGGCTATCCTATTAACAACAGCAAAGCCGATGCTGCTTGCTGCAAGAAAAAAAAAACCCCAATAGCAACCGAAGTAACTGCAAAATTTTCATTGTTCTAATGGAAGAATATCTCAAATAATATAAACTTAATTCTGGTTGGCAAACTTGATTCCCTTCTCTATAGATGCTTTAAGTTCTGGTTTAAGGCTCTCCAAACCTGCCTGCTCATAGTCAGAGAGAGGACCCAACCCCATAACTTCCTCCACACCATTCTTTCCAAGCCTTACCTGCATTTACAGAAAGACTTTACAGTAATGAGTGATCGGAGAGGAAAAGAAAGGCTTTCAATTCAAGCTAATAAATTGTAACCGGGCTTAATTCGCTAAAGGGTTGGTAAAGTGTAAGACAAGAAGCTATGTGAGTTTGGCTTAAGTATAGAGTGGGGGTGGGTTTAGGGAGAAATCATAACTCGGAACTTGGTGCACTTCATCCATAGATATTAACAAGTGGAGCACAAGAACCATTCAATAACAAACTCGGGATGGACAAAAACTTGAGATATGTCAAGGTCTTTTGAAAAAAATCACCTTAGAAGCAAAGAAGGGAAGTTCAGTGACAGTTGACTGTACAAATGAACATTCCACGACGTCAGGAACACCATTCAGTCCCTTAAGGCAAGCATCAGCGAAAATTGCACCAGCATAGCTGCACAAAGAAGCAGGACAACTTAGGTTAAGATCATATACTTTCATTTTACAACTATACATACAATTGCAAGGAAATCAAAACATGAAGGTGATGAAGTTATGACTGATACTTACGCCATTGATAATGTTGCTGATCCCTTTCCAGCCTTTGCTTCCACAACTTCAGTGCCTCCATCTTGTGTTCGCTTTGTTAGAGCCTTGATATCCTCTTCAGGCAAATTGGCTTTTGGTGTGGCCTAAACAAATTTAAAATGAAACTTAGCGAAGGCTATGATTAACAAAAAACTGAAAGGAGCACAGCAGTGTCAAGCATTAGATACATTTCGATATGAAATAAAAGCAATGATAAAAGGGATACAGGGTACAAGGAAGTACTTGGGAAAATAGTGGGAGAATGGTTATTCCAGCATGGCCACCAACAACTGGAACATTAACATCTGCAAGAAAGTGAAGAAACTTTATCAATCAGATAGTTACTTCTATAATCCAAATTTTCTGATTCTATAATATGTTTATGAGTAAAGGACTTCTCATGAAGGAGAAAAAAAGTCTACTTCAGAAACCCTCAACTTGGAATATTGCTTATTTTTCATAATAGAAGTTCTCAAAAGAGGAAATGGAGGAGTGGTAAACGACCCCCTTTTTTTCCTTTTGTTTATAGCAATATATATAACTTCCTTTTGAGTAGAGAACTCAACAAACCTGCAACATTCGCTTTTGCCTTCCCAGCGTAGAAAGTCTTAGCCCTAACCGCATCAAGGGTAGTTACACCAAACAACTTTTTCTCATCATATGTCCCTGCCTTCTTGAAAACCTCAGCAGCAATTGGAACAGTTGAATTGACAGGGTTGCTGATCATATTAACAAGTGCCTGAGCCATAAAACCAGCTTATTAAATAGTTGGGAAAGAAAAGTCTCATAGAAGCTTACAACATAAAGAAATAATTCATTTGTGCTAAGCAATATCTTTCAATTATCAAAACTATCCATTACATTTTAAAGAGCAAGGAAATAGGTATAAATCGTTTAGAAGAAATAATTCTATTTCAGCTTATCCAATCACTAGCACAGCAATCCCTCTTTGGTTCAAGTTTAACAGTCATATAGAAGAAACAGAACCTAACTAATTTAAGTCTTAGAAGCATGAAGGATCCAAATAAAATAGTTCTCCAAAGAAGATAAATTAAAGAAAAAAAATGATACGAACTCACATTAGGGCAATACTTGGCAATAGCAGCACATAGACCCTTGACGATTCCAGCATTGATGTTGAAAAGATCGTCGCGAGTCATACCAGGCTTTCTTGGCACCCCAGCAGGAATGATGACAACATCACATCCCTCCAAAGCTTGCTTCAATTGATCTTCACCAACATATCCAGCAACCTGAAGTCACAGGCACAAAAGGATGTAAGTTGCTGAAGGAATAAAGCAGTCAAATGAACATGGAGATTGACATCTACATGCTCAGGTAAACAGATTGCATAAACAAGCAACAAAATCCAAATCTCAAATCCTTTAAAAACAAGAAGAGTCAAGTGATCAAGCCAAATGAAAAGAC
The DNA here is from genome assembly GCF_025698545.1 of Gossypium raimondii. Taxonomy (NCBI): domain Eukaryota; kingdom Viridiplantae; phylum Streptophyta; class Magnoliopsida; order Malvales; family Malvaceae; genus Gossypium; species Gossypium raimondii. The sequence continues at coordinate 5,428,795 of NC_068565.1, forward strand.
ATATATACAATACTCAAATTAAATCAGATGCATTAATATAAACTTCCGCGAAGATGAAAACATAATAGCAAAGTCAAATTTGAATGGAATCAAGCAACTAAATCATTACAGAAATTCCATCAACAAAAACATTAGATCAACTCATACCTCCGCAATATAGACAGATAAATCACATTTTATTGACAATAAATTTAATAAAAACTATAAAATAAAACACAAATTCTAAATCCAACAGAAAAAATAAAAAGATGAAATTTTTATATGGACCTCAGATCTGGTGTTGACATGGCTGACATCAGCTGCAACGCCGGGAGTGTTAGCGATATCATAGAGAGCCAGCCGAGAAACAAGAGGGTTAAGCTTCATGAGGAGAGCCAAGGGCTGGCCAATACCTCCGGCAGCGCCCAAAACCGCGACCTTCCGGTCGGGAACAGATTCAGTGGCATATCCTCGGCGGAGGAGGTGCTTTCCGGCGGCCGATCGAGCTACTGATCGAAACATTGTTGCGGAGAGTTCAAGCTGAAGAGTGTTGGAAGGGCTTGATTGAGAGACTCGAGGAGGAAGAAATGCTTGGGTTTTTTGTATTTCACTCTTTTACTGCTTTACAGTAGCTGCCAAATGTCCTTTTTCCTCCTTTTTTGAGCTTACCAAATGATTTTTACTTATCTAACGTTTTTTGGGTTATTATTTAAACTTCAAAACTATAATTATCTGATTCCCTAACATATTTTCAGTATTTAAAAAATTAAATAAACCCATACATGTTTGTGTTATTTTATATTTCTAGTACTTCATTCGATATCTTAATAATTTTCTTATATAAAACGACCAAATTAATTTTGAGGAATATGCTACTTTGATCTTTAGCATCTTACCCCACACCAACCAAGCAAACAGGTGGTCATTGATGTCAGATTCTGATAAGCTTTTTATCTCATCCAAATAGTAGAAAAGGAGGTCTGAGATAGAAAAGAGTTAATGGACTATGGTACCATTAAAAATATGAAAAACACAAAGAAAGAAAAAGGTTTTGTTGGGTCATATTATTGGAATTTTCAAATATGATGTTTTCAAAGGAGTTGAAAAATATAGGAGGAATTGATAAAGAAATATGTTAATCTTCATTCCCACTTTTAATCTATGTATATATTTCCTTTGGTACAAAAATCCATGTATACATACACAATACTATGGAATAAGGAATCTTCATGACTGAATTTCTAGGGGTTAAGCTACAAATATATGCTGGGCCAGAAGAAAATAAGGGCTACAAATGTATGGTCAGTAAACCAATAAACACCACTTGAGACGCACACTACCGCATAACTTCAGGTTAGGCATCTGATGCTGATTTTGTCAGTCTAGACAGGCCCCCCTGGGAGCTAATGGTAATTTAACATTCTAGTGAATGTGTCCAATCTTGCTTCATTTGAGTGCTGTGGTGGAGCCAAGCCAATCATACGCCTTCCATCAGACCTTTTGAGGTTGGATTTATTTATGCCTCGGTGTTCCACAGCAGATGGCCAAAACAAGGGGGGAAAGAAGGTACCAATGCCAGTTAGCATAATATAAAGAGAGCATTAATCCCACCCATCACCATTAAAAACATGTCAGTCACACACATCCCTACCTACCCATCAATAAAAGCGGGGGGGGGGCGAATGGGAGGAATATACTCCTGGTTCCTTAACAAAACAAAATTTCTTGAAAGCAAAAAAGATAAACAAATGGAAAAAGCCAAAGAGGATGACAATGAAAAGAGTTGAATGGTTGTGTTGATTTAAATCTTATAGACCAAATAGCCCCATCTTTCATCAAGTAAAACAGATCCCATTTTCGTAAAGCTAACAAAGAAGCATGGTATTGAAGAATCAAAGTTGAAAGCTCAAAGATAATTCAGTCTGCAAAATAGTATTTGAGGCACATTTTTGGCAACTACACGACAAAAATAGGATATAAGGCTTTCTTCAAAACCACTTAAAAGCACTCACAACAAGAACCTCCTTTTAGAGGAACATGCCAAGAGAACTGAGTAGGTACAGATATCAAAATCAGCTAGCACAATCATAACCCACAAGGAAGTTGTTTCACAGATACATCACCTCCACTCGAACTGGATATTGACCTAAGGTTTCAGTAAGTAAACTTAAAATTTCATGAACTACAGAACTATAGTTAAAAGAAAAGGAAAATAAAAGCTACCTTTTCAACCAGCCATATCCACAAAACCTATCAAGATACTAGCTCTAATGCATGGTGATCACAGAGTCCAAACCCCACTGAACAAAAATGTCAACAAAGAACGTTGCGGCAGATAGGAGAGAGGGACTCGGTTTATGTTGCCAATGAAGTGGTACACAGAAAGAGTCCATGTGCAAGTCCAAAAAACCGGAAAAAACTACACAGATTATACAAGCAAACTGCTGATTAAGTACACCAACACAAAAAATATAGCAGCACCAGATCAAGAAGCAACTGACAATTTACTGGTATGCTTAATGAAGTACTTGCTCTCACATCATTAGGTTCATAACTGAACCCACCCAAGAAGTCCATGATATTTGGGCATTCTACAAATTTTATACACAACAAGGAGAAAAGAAATACTCCACTTGGAGAAAAAAGGCACATCAGTCAAGTATCAGGTGGAGAGGAGAGTCCAACACTACCAAAACTCTCGCATTTGTATGATAATTTGATGACACAATAAGCTTGAAGTCATCTTTGGGTGGCAACTTTAACACGTAATTAAGCCAAGTACAGCAGAAGTGTAACAAAAACACAAAAGTTGACATTAGAAAATGGTGTTACGACTTTATGCAAAATAACAGTCCAGTAGCATTTTTCTGGGAGAGATTCACTACAACCCATTAATTTATACAGCAAAATAAATAACTACATTTAACTTCAAAAAATAAGCTGCATGTCTGTTTTTAGTATAGTCCAGCAGAGTACCTAATAGAAAATCAATAAGAACAGTGATATCAACCAAGAAAAAAATAAAGTTCCAAGTAGAGGAGATGCAGCAACAACCACGGATACCGGCAAAAATAGGCAAAAAACTGTCACTACTTGTATTATTAAAAAAATATACTAATAACTAAAAGGTACCACTGGAACAAGAGTTCCTAACGGAACACAGAAAAACTAGTCTAGATCACATGTTTTGCCAACCAGCACTCAGAAACAAACATCTTAAAGGAGCAAATCAAGAGAAGTGGCTGTAAGAGCCCAGCTAATGCATTCATCAAGCCAGAGTATATATAGTCTGCATTCAGGCAATCACCAGAACCACAAAAAGCATCTGCGCCCAACAAGCTGTCATAAACCTGAATCAAACACCCATTTATAACTAAATTCATCATTTCACATCATCAAGCAAAAAAATGAAATGTCAAAAACTAATTGAAAACAATGTATTAAAGCAACACTAGCGAAATAAAAACACATGCATACCCGCTGTACTTACATGTAGGGATAAGCTCAGACATTTGCCCCTTTTCAAATGAACAAGAAAGAACAAACAGAAACACAAGGCAATTGCAATAATCATAGCGAGAATATATATAAACATATGTCTATCTAAATTGCACAAAAAACATTTAAAAAAATGTCTTAAGACTTAACAGTGATGGAAAACTTTTCCTCAAGAAAATTTGGATTACCAAATAATGGAAAGCTAGATTTCATTTGAAATGAATGAAGATAATATTCCCTCTGATTAGTTAACAGTTGAAACAAACAGCAAAAAGGCATGCAAGGCGCCAGAAGCAAATCAGATGAACAACTAAGTTATAATCTACAATGCAAAAATGACATATTTAAGGCAAGTTAAACTGGAAATAATAATAAATACGAGGCACCATATAGAGATTGAAATCCACTCTTCTTTTCTTTAGATGCAATCAAATGAAATGCAAAAGCGTGGGCCATACAGAATTGAAATATTAAATGATACTACCGAGGAAGACACTCAAAAAACTGCATAAACATTGAAAGTACACAGCAAACTCAAGCATGAAAGAGAACTGCTATCCTATCTGGAAAACTGATCACATAGATGGACATCTCATCCAATATCAATATTATATATATCTGTTCTCCAATTGGTAGCAGTAAAATAGAACCAACCAAGATAATTTAAGTGTACCCAAAAAATTTGTGCTTTATCAACACAACAATTCATTCAGATCATACCAAAAAATAGTAAAACACACGTACTGAATACAGTTCTCTAGACATGATTAGACAAGATCATAATATGCCTTCCAACACTACAAGTCAAAAGGGAAATAAATATGAGACACAAAGAAGGAAACCTTAGTGCCATACCATAAAAGAATTCTAGAACACTCACTATGTAGGTGAAAATGAGTAAGTGATAATAAACAAGAGGGGAAAAAGGTTCCATAACTATGGGAATGATAATTTTCTCATCTGCATACTTGATTATTAAAAAATAAAAATATATATAACGACACTTATGTCCTTCATTTTAAAGGTTCACTATAATTTTGTAGATGATTTCACAAAAGAATAGAGATCAACCGACTCCTTAGGGGGGGGGGACTCAATCAGAGGCTTCTAGCATAGATATTAAACACCAACCATAGATAAATAAAGTTGTCTATACAATAGGGGCATATAATTTTCACAAAAGATACAGGCAAATAAAAGAAGATATCAAAACAAACCAGCAAAAGTGAAAAACCATTTTGGAAAAAAAAAATTGACCATGTATGGTATCTTTTACAAAAAGAAGTAAAATCACCATATGCAGACAACTATACAGGTATATAGCACACAAGTAACAGAATGCTGACCAAACAAAGCAGGAAAAGAAACACAGATTTTGAAGCAAGAACAAACAAGGAACAAATATCCACAACAAAGAATATGAGCAAGCACAAACACAAAATTAACTCACTCTCAATCGGCAGAGAGTAAAAAAAGCATAACACCTGATGTAGTATAATGAATTTAAGGAATGCTAAATCAGGGAAAATAACCTCAGTAGAACGGTGGCCCATTGGGATACATTGCACCGGGTGGAACTCTTGGCGCAGGGGATGTCCCAGCCCCTTGGTGAAGCTGACTAGGGAAAGCAGCCGAGGAAGACAAGCTATAATGAGCAGTCTCTGGATAACCACCAGTTGGCATCCCAGCTGAACTCGGCGGCATTCTATACAATGAAGACCCTCCACTTGCAGCACCCAACCCACCCCCCGCACCAGCACCAGTCAACCCACCATAAACAGTTGAACCTGGTCCGCCATAGCCAGCTGATCCTGGTCCACCATAGCCAGTTGAACCTTGTCCACCATACCCACCATACGGCCCACCAAGTCCAGAATAACCCCCAGCAGCAACACCGCCATTTCCACTCAAAGCGCCCACTCCAACTCCTGATGAATTCAAGGGATGAGGATGACCCATAGGACCAGGCGGCCCTTGCATCCCACCTGAAAACCCACCATAACCTCCCGGCCCACCATATCCTCCACCATGTCCTCCCATTCCCATCTCTGCGTTTCCCGGAACCCCACCGCCACTTTGCATCATCCCGTCTTGTCCTTGCTTCCCTTTTTTCCCTTCAATAGCCAGCTTACAATTCATTTGTCTCCCATCAATGTTCTTTACAGGCTCCGCTAACGCTGCCTGAGCCCCTTCTGCTGTCTTATAAACGAAAAGAGCAAAACCCCTTGATTTCCCCGTCTGCTTATCGAACCCCAAGGGCCCCTCTTCTATTTCCCCATACTGAGAAAAATGGCCCAATAACTTATCCGCCGGCATATCATACGGTACATTGGCTACATAAATCTTCCTCATATGAATATCCACCGGGTTACTATTCGTCGCCGAATTCCCTGCCGCCGCCAGCTGTGTCACGGTGACTCTCCCGTCGATTTTCTTACTGGGTTCTTTAAGAGCAAGCAAAGCACCATCTACGTGCTTAAACGTAACAAATCCGTACCCTTTCGATTTCCCGGTAGTCTTGTCGAGGATAACAACCGCTTCTTCAAGTTCTCCATATACCGAAAAGAGTGAACGAAGGCCATCAGTTGTGGTATCCCAACCCAACCCACGTATGAAGAGCTTCCGTTGAGACGGATCTTGATCGGCAATAGATCGAACGGCTGAAAGAACGTCGACGTGACGACAAACGGCGTCTTGGAGGATGTCGAGGAGTTGGTCGACGGTGAATCGCTCAATAAGTTTGCGGCCATCTTGTGGGGTTAGTTTGGTGATAGGGTCAGGTTCCGACTGCGCTGAAACAGTACCGTTTTCATCTAACTTGCGTTTCTTAGTTGGATCCATGTATTGCATGTTGGAGGATGCTTTACCCTTAAAACCCTAACCCTACGAAACTCACAGAGAAAAGAGAGACCGTCTTTCAACTTGAGGCTTGAAGATGATAGAGCCTAAAATTCCGCGTGTGTTATTTCTTTAAGGACCTGATTGTGTGAGCCACTTTGGTTTTGGGCCAACAACTCATCTTTTGTATTGGAATTTGGGCTCACCCCTTTTTCTGGGCTGAGATTTGTAACTTAATCAACACTAGATAAATTTTATTCAAGAATAAATCTCAAAATTATACATGAACTTTGATTTAATGTGCAATTATATACATAAAACTCTAATTATGGTTCAAATGTATATTTAAAATTTTAATTTTGATTTAATCATCCACATCTAAAGAAATAAATATATCAATTTATTTTTATATTGAATAAATATAATTATTTATGTATCTAATATATAAATTTATAATGATGTTTTATGAGTAATTATGTTAACAATTTACAAAAATTGGATCAAATCAAAATTTCATTTCTAAAATTACACATTAAACCATAGTTCATATGTAGTTTTGATATTTATCCCTTTTATTTATAATCACTATACCTAATTTATTTGTAATAATTTACCTTTTGAAAATTGGTGTATTTTTATATAAAAATATTAATAATGTCAATGTTCGGGCTGAATTTATAAGTTGAAGAAATTTTATTTTTTTAAATATAAAAGTTAACTCAATTATTTTTAAATTCGGCCACAATCCTACTTCGTAAAAGGACAATATTTTGACGCTTGATTAACTCAAAACACCAACTCAATCAAGCACATTATATAACATAAAATATAGAATAACATGATAGGTGTTATAAAAGGAAGGGTAGATATGGGTGCTCATTACAGATAAATCACAATTAATTCTTAAACCTTGGTATTGGGTTAACATGTTTAATCTGAAAAATCCCCTTCCTATGATTTCTGTTAAAAGGTAGAGGTGTGCAAAAAAAAGGATTTGAAGAGATGATAGAGACAAGCAGCTAATGAACATGGAACATTGGACGACCTACAAAGAAACTTGTTTTCCCTTGCCACAACTATGTTTATGTTACAATTTGTCCAAAACAAAGATAATGAGATTCGGATGATGTTAACTGAAAGAAGCAGCTTTGCACACTTCAGTTGTACAAAAACAAAATTGAGTGTTTAATGTCATTCATCCCCCTTCTAAAATGGTAGAATCACATTTTTCTAAAGTTGTCGGTTGCTAATCTGTAATGATCTTGAATCACCTTCCATCATCAGATGATCTATACAAAAAGCAACAAGAAGCTCATCAAATGTAGAGAAACAAATATAACTGCATGATACATATCTAAAATGAATCAACATTTCTGCTCGGTTTAAGTTTTGCTTAGAACTCAAGAACCATGCACATGATGTTTAAAACAAAAGATTCATGTCAAATTTAAATCCACAAAATTAAAAAGATGAACTCTGAATTGGGCTCTCATAGTCGTGATTAAGGTCTCGGTGATATAGGCAATCATGTGATGGAAGATAGAAATGAATCGGATGAAATGTAATCAGCAATTCAGCAACAGATACAACGATCTGAAGTGAAACGAAGACTTGAGAAATGTTATAACCGAAGGAATGGACTAATGGGCAGGGTGGGGGGAAAAGAGGAAAGTACTTAAAATGATATATATGATCCATGAGCAGAATATGACAACAGCAGAACATTGGTCATCCAAATTTTCAAATTGCTATCAAGCATCTTCAACATGCATGGAACATGTTCCTACTATGGTCCAATTTCAGGACATGAGACCAAAACCATCTTAAAGTTCCTTTTTTACCTATCATAATAAGGACAGCCATGAAAGGAAGTAAACAAAACAGGCATCAGAAGGATCAAAAACTATGTAACCTTGTATCTTGATATGTGTTTCACATGAAATTCAATGCAAACATAATCAAAAATACAATTGCACTACTTATACAAGAAATAAGGATCGAAAAAATTCATTAGCCAAGATAATGACCCTTATGGCCCTACCTCAGTTAAGTCCATTAAAAACAAGGTGAACTACTCACATTATCAAGATGAATTATCACTGTCAGAACCTGCATGAAAGTAGGGGTGTAAGAAATCTAGCATATACACACTCATATGAGCATAATGAAAGAAAAACTTCAATATTTACCACTTGATGAAGATCCAGAGTCACTGCTAGAACTGCTTGAACTACTTGATCCACTCTCTTCATTTTGTTGCCTTTTTCCATGAATAGGAGGTGATGTAGGAACAATCCTCTCCGCTGCTTAGCAATCCAACCAGTTTTAATAATGAGTGCATGAAAAATTCATCTTCTTCAGACCTAAACAAGTGACTAGAATACCAAGGAAAGCAAATTCTTGCAGGTACACAGCGATTACCTGTTTCGGCTACTTTTGATACCTTATTAGCAGGTGGTTCCAGATTCTGCAAAAAGAATAACAACAAAATGTTTCAGTGAACAAAAATTCCCAACAGGCAAAACAATTGGAGGTTCAAAAGTCACTTGTCCATCATCTTACAGTCTCCTGAATATTATGGTCATCTTCAGTATTTGCTTGAAGAGCAACTTCAGCATTTTTCTGGATTTTGCTCAAACTCTTTTTATAGTTAGTCACAAATCTATCTAGTTCCCAAAGCGTTTCTGGATCAACACTATCGATATCCACCTCAATCTCATCTTCTTGCTGAAAAAGTGCCGCATTCCTCCTCTTAATAATCTGGACAATGCTATCAAGTTCCTCTGAAGGCAAGTTCTGAAGGTCTACACTGAGTCTCTGCTTCTCCTCATAAGTCATATCCCTCTTCTCAGGATCCTTTATCTTGGATTTCTTTGGTACTCCAATCCTATCACTAGGAGTCAAGTCCACATCTCTTGATTTGGGGTCAACAGGCATTGTCATGGATTCTGACCTCTCAAGAGTCCTAGCTTCTAATGGTAGTGATGAATGAGCTAGAGCAGGAGGGCCATGAGATTGAATTGGTGCTGGAGCTGGAGCTGGAGCTGGAATTCTCCTTGAAGTGGGAGTTGGCAAACTGTAATCATGACTCCTTTCAAACCTCCTATTAAGGTTAGACTCAGACCCTATAGCTGCCCATTTTTCTTCAAATAGCCCTGACAATGTATCTGCCATAACATGCACATCCTGTCCTTTCGGGTTATACAGTATTGCATTACTGAAAGTTAGTCTCACATCCTCCGCAAACTCCCTAGGTGACTTGTACCAATTCTTGTTCAACCTAGTCTTCACCGTACCCAAATCCATAGGATGCTTAACAATTGAATAATAATCATGCAACCCAAGCCCCTTCACATCCACCGGTTTATTAAAAACCCAACCAAACTTATGCTTCATTAACTTCCCTAACAAATTACTACAACTCTTAAACATCCGACTTGATAACTTCTCTGATGCAACCCCATCTCCCACTTGTCTCACATTATTCTTCCCAACATTTGGTTTCATCTTCTTCTTATTCTCTACAGGCTTCAACTTCTCCTTCCCTAAAACAAAGTCCGAGTTCTTATAATACTGATTAGCTTTTGGGGTTCTCTTCTCTTTCTCCACAAACTCACTCCCATTCCCACCACCATTGCCATTGTTACTCCGATCATTCTCTTCCACTGACACAGATAATCCATGAAAAGGCCTTGAACTAGGCAATCCCACAGAACCGACATCCGAGTTCATTCTAACTAAACTTCCACCACATCTATCAACATCCTCATTCCCTAAGACCCGCGAATTCGAATAACCACCACTAAACCTACCTTCTTTAGCATCAAATTTCTTAAGTAAACCCCTAACTTGCTCAAGTTCTCTAGTTAACTTCCTCTGCAAAACTCTAACATCGTTCTTGGACAGAACACTCAAGTTAATCTTAACAAGGTTGTCATATCTTACATGCCCAGAAGTTGCAGTCCCGTTGGTAGCATTTTGTGCACCCCGCTGCAACTGATTATGGCTAGACGAATCATCTGACGCCACGGCATCGAAGTGTTGGGGTGGCAGCTGCCGAGAGGAGTTGTGATAATCAGCTGTAGTAGTGGTGGGTAGAGTTTGCTCAGAAGATTGGTGAGGGAAAAAAGAGGGATTTTTGGGCTTGTTGTGGGTTTTCCTGGTATAAACTTTGTTGTCGTTCTTTGATTCTTCACCTTCAGTTTTCCCTGTAGCCATTCATATAAGAAAGAGGAGAAACAAAAAGAAAACCCAATAGATCAAATTTTCAAAGGAGAAGAAAGGGGGAAACCCCTAATTGAAAAATACCCAGATTAGGTAAAGGCTTAGAAATGGTGTTTTCATGTTGGGGCTTATGTTTGGGTTGTATGGAAAGATCAAGGTTTTTGAGAGGGAGGAGAAAAATGAAAATTTTAGGGTTTTTGAGAGAAGTAAAAAGAGAGAGCGAGGGTTTTGGGTTTTTTCCTTTTTAATTTTTTGGTAAAGAGGGAATTTTGGAGGGATTATTTGGATCCTTCGATTTGTTTCTTTTGGTTTTTGTTTGTTTTCATATTGAAGAAGAGGAGAGTGTGCGAGAATCTGAGAGAAGAGTTAGTGCACGCGCGATAGAGAGCGAGTGACTGAAAAAGGGGAGGAATGTTTAAGGTATCACCACGTCAGATGGGAACTTAATACAATTGGCTGAGCCTAATGGATTATTATTTTTCCTTTTATCTTTTCCGGAAAAACAACTCCACGGAGACAGAGAAATCGGTCAAACAAGACGGCACGAGAGTGAAGGGTGACCCACTTTGGTTTGGACTAGAGTTGTCGGGCCGAGTTTTAATAAAATTCTACTTCCATTTAATAGGTTTGAGTTTGGCCCAGCTTGAAAAATAAATCTAAATTTTTTTCAAGTTCGACTTAAATAAAAATATTAAAATTCGAGTTCGGCCCAATTTACTCATATTAAAATTTTTTATTTTATTTTTATAAAAAATTTAAAAATATAATTCATTAAAAATACAAAAAATATTAAAATAAATATTTTTAAATAAATTAAAAAATTCTTTATGCTTAAATAGCATTAAGATAGGATACAATTTAACAAGCAAATGACTCTAAAATAGTAGCAAAATTAACAATAAAATAAGATTTATACAATATCCAAATGATAATAACAAAATAGTAGCAACATAGTAGTGAAATGACATCAAAACAATGGGAAAAAAATAAGAAAATAACAGCAAAACAGTGGGAAAATAGCAGCAAAGCAGTGGGGTTTTTTTGCAAATTTGGGTCGGGTCGAGCTAGGACCAAGCCAAAAAAGCTTACCTGAGGCTCAGCCCGTTTTCTAAACGAACCTTATTTTTTAGCCCAAATCCATTTTTCGGACCTATATTTTTACCCAAACCCTTTCACTTTTTAGGAGGGCCTGGCCCGACCTATGACAAGTCTAATTCGGACCATTCTTAAGGTGGGTTTGGATGGGTGATGCGTTTACCTACAGTTAGTGTAAAAACAACGGTGGCGATGAGATTAGATACTATAACGTGAGACAAAAGGTAAACTAAACACACTGCACCGCACTCAATTGTCCATCCAAACCCACCCTTATAAATGAGATTAACATATTTTATATTTGGTTAACTACTGCTAAAGTTAAAAGTATCCATCACAAATTTTACTGAGGTAAACTACTTTAATCCTTATTAACTTTTCACCTATTTTTATTTTAGTCAACTTTTTTATTTAATCACTAAATTATTTGAATTCATTTTTTTAATCAATGACCTGCTAAATAATTAACGATATTATGATATGACAGACATATTTTCACCATTTTGTTTTGATTAGTTGATGGAGAATGAACTTGATCAACTCAACCTTCATTCTCACCCACCATCATCAATCCAAAATCCAACCACAACATTCAACACAACCCATATTAGATGAAAAAAAACAAAAAGCAAAATATACGAGAGGATTCATACCCGTTTTGGGTTTTGAAGGTTCAAGTCCTTGGGTGCCATTCTTTATGATCTGAACGGTCAGACGAAAGAGGGAACCGCAGAGAGTAACATATCTCGAGCTGGCAGTGATACAAAGGCATACAATGGCGGATTTGAAGTTTTTATTTCAAGCCAACAATTGAGCTTAATCATAATCAATGTAACACCCCTCGCCTAACTTGATCACTGAGTTCGAACTACAGGACGCCACATTCATTTTCGGAGTAACTACATTCAATTATGAAGTAACATAATCATTCAAATATACAATTATATGTTAAACACATTTACATTATGATACACAATCAAATCCGAGTCTTAATCGAGCTTACAAAAGCTCTTTTGCTGACCTGAGCATGAAATATGACCAAATTGTAAAGTTTCAAAATCTTAGGTCCAACATCGTGACGTCACTTCCTCCACATCGTGATGTCACCAGACAGTTTTTCATATCGTGACCTCAAACCACTCAACGTCGCGATGTGATTCGCTGTCGGTTGACGTTGCAACGAGGAAGAATGCTCATCAAGACATGGACTTTGTTTTTTTATAAAATTTGAGTCATTTGGTACCTATTTCAATGTTATCTCACAATTCATCAAATTAAGCATAAATGGTTAACCACACATGCATCAAAACACTTTAAATACACACCATTCAAGTGCAAATGGCCACAACCTAATTCATATAAACTTATAACATCTATTTTGCCATTAGACATATCATAGCATCCCCGGTGCATACATGTCAACAATTAAGCATATACTAATTTCATTAATACCAATTTCATATCCAAATATGTCATTTCATATGCCACATACATATCACAAACCATTTACCAAAACATATCATTTCAACAAGGCATTACATTGCCAAAATGAAACCTTGGAAAGGTTTTAAGCTATAACTAACACTTTAAGTTAACAAATACAAAACACTTATGTACATGCCACAAAATTGGACTTAAAACGGTCGAAAAGCTACCAATTTGAAAACGAGATTGTGTGAGCTTTTGGACGATTTGCAAGTTGAAATCTATAGAGAAAGAGAAAAACAACGGGGTAAGCATATTGAATGCGTAGTAAGTTCATAGGCATTAAACAAAAACTTACATTATCTTTCAATTAAACACAATAAGCTACTAAGCTTGACATCATTTGGCTAGACATGACAATCCACAACATTAACAAGGTGAGTTTAACATATAATCAATCATGTAATATCACAAGTACATATCATGTAATTTCATGCCACAATACATAAGAAACTTAAATCTCATTCAATTCAAGAATAATGTAATCACATATATAAATCGAAAGCTTTATACTCTAATCATTCAATAATCTATCATTTGAATATCAAATTCATTTCGTGCCATTTCAATCTTTCATATTTCATTAACCACTTGGTTCGATGAACCCTAGTAAAACGGACTAAAAAAACACTGGTAAACCACACTACACCAGATAACTCGTAAGTGCTTTAACTACAACATACCAAGGCACCGAAGTGTAAAGCCTGTAAGCAATAGTTCATATAATCATACAACAGTACATCCCTCCACCACACCAGGGTCTCCGTAGAGACATACAATACTCGATGATCCACAACAAGTGTTGGATCCCAATATAATTTTTAATAATCTCTGTACAATCAAGTATCTCACACAATCACATATATCATACAAGTACGCATATAACCCTATTGGCATGTCAATCGTATCCTATCCTTTACTACATTCACTCAGGCATCTTTAACACATATAATCATTTCTTTATAGTTTAGTACATATCTCACATTTTGTACCACATTGCAAACAATTCAAATTACAACCAAACATACACATATTCATAATTCAAATATATAAAATTTAAATTCAATCATACCATATAAACTTACCTAGTCAAAACAACAAGCAAATTGAATCTTCAAAGACTATTCCATAATTTTGCCTTTTTCTCGATTATTCTCGGTTTGATTCAATTATTGATTTAAACAATTGTTTTAAACAATCTATCAATACTAAAAAAATTTATAGTATCCCATAATATGCATGAACTAGTTTAATTCTATTTTCTGAATGCCCCTAAAGTTTTGTATTTTGTTCAATTTAGTACCCAAAACCAAAATTACCATAACCTTCAGTTTTGGGCTTCGGTTTCAAAACCGATCTAATCACATACTTTTAGGACCCTCTATCATCTATTATTATAGTAATTTCACATCAATTTTGTAATTTATACACTTTAGTCCTTTTGTACAAAACTAACAATTAAACTTTACAATTCAGTCATTTTTCACATTTAAGCTTAAAATCTATCAAGTTAACACCTATTTCTTCAATAAATCATCAATGGAAACTTTCAAAAAATTTAACAACTTTACAAATTGGTACATGAGCTAGCTAAATCAAGCTCCAATGATCTCAAATACATGAAAATTACAAGAAAATGGCTTGTATAGCTTACCAATTTAAGGGATGAATGTTTGAAACTTTTTTTAGGTTTTCTTTTATTTCTCACGACGAGGCTGAAGAAGATGAAGAAAATAAAGGTGACATCTTTATGCTGTAACTTATATGCTTGTAATTAAAATATAATTAATCATAATTATTTATTTAAACTTTAATTAATTAAAAGTTAATTGGAAATAACAAGATAGTGGATTTTAAAACCTTTCCACCACCATTTGAAGAAATTATAATGGTTAAATTACCATTTTAGTCTTTTAGCTATTTAAAAATCTATAGTGATAAGACTTTTACAATTTAGTCTTAGTACCTTAATTAACTATCAATTCGACAAAATTACTGGACCAAACTTTGATATATTTCTATAATAGACCTGTGAATATTAATATCGTCAATATTAATACTTGATTTATGGAAATAGAGTTCCGAAACCTTCGTTTTCGACACCATCGAAAAATCAGACTGTTATAACTAGTGTTCTTAGAACATGATTGAATTAGTCGATCAAATTGATTGGAACGAGAACCGACCGATAGACCAGTCCAAACACCTCAGAGAGTACCAATTGTAATGGAACTTCGGCTCAAATGCTTGACTCCTTGTAAGGTAGTTGATGTGCCTTTCCATACTGACAATCAACACAAACTACATTGTCTCATACCTCAAGCTGAGGTAGTCCATTTAGCATCAACTTCTTCATCATTACCTTTAGCTTTAAGTAGCTCACATGACCAAGCCTTACGTGTAATAAATCAACAGTTTCATTTTTTTAAGTCTTGTTTATATAAGCTGATTGTGCAGACATTATATAGACAAACTCTAATTGTTTTCCTTCTGTGTATTGGTTAGTTTTAGATTTCGATACACCTTCACTTTGTTGGGTTTGAAAACTATGTAGTTTTTGTCTAACGTGAGTTGTGATACTAATAACAAACTCTTCTTCATCATAGGCACAAGATACACATTTTGTAGCTTAACCTTATGTGGAATGTAACGATGGATAATCATGGTGTCACCAATGTGGGATATTGGTAATATGGAATCATCGACAGTAACCACAATTCTTCCTCTTTGTACTCTGTTGCACTTGATAGCTTCTCTTTATCTTTGGTCATGTGATTAGAACAACCGGAGTCAACTATCCAATCATCTTGACAGTTGATCGAACTATTTCTTACTATTGTTTGGCCATGTTCTATCCGTGGCTCCTCGATGCATGAAACTGCAATCTCTTCTTCACCATCGTCTATTATTGCACAAAAGGCTTGAAAATCCCACTCATTAATGTAAGTAGGCGACATTTCCTTGAACTTTTCTTATAATGTAATCTCGAGCAAAATGTTTTGACTTACCACAATTACAGCAATTACCTTGCTTCTTGCGAGTATTTTTACCCTATTGATTATCTCGCTTTGACTAAGCTCCCCATTTATGTGAATTTTCATCTCTTCTTTTATTCTTCCATCTTTGTTGTCGGCCTTGGGGTGCTCACCCTTTGCCCAAGCTTGTCTTACTTTGTTGACTTTGCCCTCGAGCATCCCGTCTTTTACTAAACATTTCTTTTTCCTCTTCCTTAATCGAGACTCTAGACATTTGGTTAGCTAAAGCTTATTACTTGGTCTGTATCTTTCCAACTCAATAAGCGCCAACTCTTTAGACCAACCTTCTGTAGCTATTATGAGAGGCCATTATACTTTGGATTTAAGCTATTAATTATAATTCTTCGTAATATGGCTTCACTAGGCATCTCATCTGGAGCTAGCTCTACAATTTCACTACTAATCGACTTAGCTTTGGTAAAGTATTGACTTACCGATATGCTCCATTGAATCAAAGTCATTAGCTCATTCTCCAAGGTTTTTAACTTTGCCTTATTTGTCTTTCCAAACAATGTTGCCAAAATATCTCATTCTTCATTTAGAGTCTCAACATCGTATTGCAAGATTGCACCTTTACAACCTTAACCTCCCACTTTTCCATGTCATTAGCTTGAGTTGGTGGTTCAACCTCATTTTCGTCAACTATGTCACAACTCTTTCCCTTTTAGATAAAATTTCATCTGAAGGTTCCACATGCTATAATTGCTTCATCTAAGCTTTTGAATTGTGCCGGCTTGCACACCAAAACTTGCCATGTAGACTTATTAACGTCTTGTGCTACCTTAATTATGTTTGGTCCTAGACCAAAAATTAATTGCAACCTTGAACTGCAAAATTAGCAGCACTTCTTCTTCCGAGTAATCCCTAATCGATACTAATTTAAGAAATTCTTTCTATAATCAAGTTAACTGATATCCATAATAGTCGTGAATTACTATTTAACTAGCTCTGATACTACTTATTGAAGTAATTGAAGGAGCAAATATAAAATAACTTAAGCAATAAAAAAATGGACTCAATTAAAAATTAAACAAAACTTGCTTACTTAATGCCAAAAAAGTAATGATACCAAAACTTTAAGAAAACATTTCACTTGTTTCTTTTCTAACTCACGCCTACAAAATGGAAAGGATTCAGCCTATTTATAAGCTCTGTATGACGGTTTATGTAAGTCGGCATACATTGAATCGTTATATCATTATCTAATTGTGGATAAAATCATATAATTATGTGTTTAGATAATGATAGATGACGATAAGCTTGAGAATTCTCTAGAAACATTGAGAAAGAGAAGCCGGTGATTATTAACATGGTATGCAGAACTATGCTCAAATGTGTTTTAGGCACATTGGAGGCTTAGAGCTGTCCGAATTTTACAACGCCCTTGACGTGTTTGTGAACCCGACATTGAGGCCTCAAGGCCTCGATCTTATACCTTGATTGAAGGCAAGCTAACACATTTTTCTGACTTACACTAACTGGGTATAGGTAAGGGGACCTTCCAAAAACTTAGAAAAAAATGGTCTATGTTACAAACGTACTCGTATCTGAAACTCACCCGAGTTCAAGTTTTTATGGAGAATCTTTATGAATCTGCTGACATGTTCAGCAAACAGCTGTAAGAAGCATCAATAAGCTATACTTGGTAGCATTAAGCTGGTGTAATCACCAATAAAAAGCATTGTTGTAAGACATTTGCAGATGAATGAAACGCTGTTTCGAGAGTTGGTGCGCAAAGAGCATCAATTCAGCAACTTACACGTAATATTATGCCAAGGAGTCGATTAGCAATCTGATTAAAGCAACGTGTTTTTATCGGATAACATTTGCCTACGTAATCTAAACTTTTTGCTTTTTCAGTTAGATAAGTAATTATCTAATAATATCCACAATTTCATGAAAGATAATAATCTGGTGAAAATAAACAAGTGTTATTTAAATGAAACTGCATACATATTACAACTCATACGTATTACCAACAACAGAAAATCTCAAAGTACTTGAGGATTAATTAACTTATTCTTCATGTTATACATTTTCATATCCAATGGAGCAAAGAACTAAGTTCCCTACATAACATTCTGCAATTTCTGATCAGCTGCTGTCTCATGACCTATCGAGCTTGAATACGTATATGTCAAGTTTGGATATTCAAAGAGGACAATATCGGATTGTGACACATAACCCAATAGGTCGAGTCATGACATGCTGATTAATAGTGATGCTGAGGATCCGGCCCTCCGGGCGAGATTCTCTCCGGGCTACTGCTCAGCATCCTTCTGTAATAGTCGATTTTCGATAAATCGTAACCAAGTTTCTCCAACATAGTCATGCCATCAATCTTTTCCGCCATTGTTGGGTTACCATGAGGTCCATGACCATAAGGCCTCGCTTCAGTGTTCGTTACAAGCATCAATACAATGATGATGAACGACAGCATCACCACCAGCCTAGAACTTGAACCAACGATAGCCATGGAATATACGATCTTTTTTTAACAATGAGAAACGAAGTTATACATCAATAAACATGTCGATAAGCTTATATATATCGAAGGAGAAACTGTGCTTGGACAAGATTGAAATGACATTTACCATAAAAAAAGTCCGTTATTTCTTCAATATAAGACATGGATATTGGAACATCGACGTATAATCAGATAAAATTTGACTGGAAATGTTTTTGTCTTAACCCCACAAACACAGTTGATTTTCTGCTTTCCTGACTCACCACCATTAGCGTTAGAGAGGGATACAAAAAATATGATGATGATGCTTTAAGGTCGTATCAAAGTTGATGTTCTTTGCCTTTGATAAACAGCCAAAAGGGGCGGGTCACTGTTTTTACGTTGTGGCAACTCGGAAATCTTGTCGTTCTTCTTCTCAAGTGCTTTATCTTCTATTAACATTATTACAGAATTGAGTCAAAAAGCTCATGAAGACAATACAACAATCCAATCTTGTTTTGTCTTTTCCAAAGACTTTTTTCTCCAATAGAGAGAAATAGAATTTCAAGTTGTCCTTATGCATGAATACGGCAAATATTACTTTTTTTAATGTTTTCGTGGTTGTTTGTTTCTCTTTTGTTCTTTGTCCACTTGTAAGCCGCACGCACGCATGATCCATTGAAAAAAGTTTTTTGTCCACACTTCTAATATCTTCCCACGTATTAGTTCACATAATATACGAGAAGGAAAAAGCTAAATTTTTGGAGATAAAATCAAAGAATTTCGGAGAGCCAAAGCTTAATTTTTTATTAAGATGACTTAGATTGAATTTTCAACCTTTGAGAGAAGTTAAAAATGGAATTTTTTACATTTAACAAAGAGGTTAAATTAGATTAAAATAAATTATTAATATCAGAAGGGATTGAAATTGCGATTGTATAGTTTAATAAAAAAGGTGAAGGCTATATCTAAAGGTGTTCAAATTTCGATAAAAACTGAATTAACTGATCGAATCGATCTAATTCGGTCAGAGATCAGTTGATGATTTTTTGGAAGTTTTGTTATCGGTTAATTCGGTTAGAAATCGGGTAATTAACCAAATTAACTTAACTTAATAATTAATAACATAAATTATATGTAGTTTTAATTCGGTTAATTCAGTCAAATGAACATTATCAATTTATTTATTTTTTATACTCGTTTTAACCAAAAAAGCAAAACTATATAAATTTCGTTTAATTCGGTTAACCGGCCAGATTATTCGAAATATTTCAGTTCGATTTTTTTTTTGAAAAAAATTTAGTTCGATTAATAGTTAAAGGATTAAAAAAAACGGTTAATTTGATTAATAGTAGTTCAATTTGGTTAACTGATCAATTAACCGTTTAAACACCTTTAGGTACGCTTACCCTTAGCTACACCTTCTATGAAACCTATGTTATTTAAATTTGAGATAAGTGTGAGATATGTTTTTATTTAAAAATTTGAGGATTTAATGACAACTTTCAAGTGGTCTAATTAAAATTTTATTCAGCTTAATAACAATTTAAAAAAATAGAGATTTAATTAAAAATTTCAAAAACTTTTAAAAATTAAAGAAGATTTTAAAATGTTTAGAAATTTAATTAAAAATTTCGAAGGCTAATGAAAATTTATAAAAGATTTTGGGATCTTAACCCATGGCTACTATTACGGTCCGCCTCTCTCTATATACATGGAGAGTGATTCGTAGGAATAAAGTATTTTAAAGAGAATGAAAAATTGGAGTAATATATATATTCGTGAAAATACTTGGTAAATCCGAAGTTTTATTAAATTAATCACTCTATTATTAAATAAATTAATTTAGTTATTATATTATTAAAAAGAATTAGATAAGATTAATTTTGATCAGTGTTAACATTTATTGTTTTAAAAATATTATTTATCATATAATGGAGTTATATTTTAAAAGCTTTTAATAGTTTTGCAAATGAAAAAAATTCACGTCATTTTCAAACAATAATGACCCGTTTGATTATTAGTGTAATAACATGAGAAAGAAATTTATTTAATATACATGTTTTGAAATATTTAGATATAAAATAAAGAATAATTAGTACAAATTTAAACTTAAAATTAAAAGTATGAGTCGTAAAAAAAATAAGACATTTTAAAATAAGCAAAAAATTATTCTCTTTGCCACAAACAACTCATGTGAGTGGCTAAAGATGACCAATTGTAGTTAGGTTATTGCTAATTCATGTACTAAAACATGTGGAAAAATAATACTCCTATCAAACATAGTATAAATATTAACTTTATTACAATTTGACATTATTTAATTTTTTAGTAGTACAAAATTAAATTAATCCATTTCATAATAAAATGACTAGTTGATATAATTCATATAATAAAATATATTACAAATACTTTCACCAAAATAGGCCTATAATCAAAATCTTAAGATAGAAGAAAATTTGAGAATTTGTCATATAAATTGGAAATGATTAAATTAATATAAAAATATATCATGATTAAATTCATACTTACGAGAATATTTTGTAGAACAAAACTACGAGATTTTAAGTCAAAGGAGATAATACTTGTATAAGTATGACTATGTCCAAAAATAATGTCATAAATTATTAAAAATAAAAAATTCCTTAAATTCCCCAAAAATAATTTTTTCCTATTAACTGTGACCGTTTACTCCACAAATTATCTCTATTTGAGATTGTTTGCAAATATCAATGCATAATATGAGTCATTTACATTGTTATTTTCTCTTTTAATGGGTTTTGCATTATTAATTTAGAATATTTAATGCTTTATTATCAATCTATATATGACAAATGAATGATAAGAAATGACCTCATTAATAAGCAACATAAATATTAAAAATGTCGATTGAGTCTTAACTCGATTGGAAAGGGACTATGAGTAGTTCTAGACATTGTGTAAAAAAAAAACTCAGATATAATCAGAACCTGTAATAAGATATTCTAAAATTATGCCTTTGTCCTTTAATCCTTTAAAGGTATTCTTCTTAATTTAGGTAAGATTTCAAATGTTTTTAGCATGATAGTAAAAATAATTCTCATATTAACTATTAAGACTATGAATTAATGTACCATATCATCGATTAATTAATAATTATTTTTAACTTCTCATAATTAAGTGACTAAAATAAAAATCTATTAATAATACAATATGTAAAGGTATAACTTATCTAGTAATATTTATTAGCAATTTAACGAAAGGAATGACTTAATCGATTTCAAATAATCCATCAAATTCTAATTTTTCATAATTGAATAATTTAAATATAAATATATATAAATTTATCCATATAATAATGGGTGGAAATGATATCTGTGAAGTTATAATAATTCATCAGGTTTTTGCGCATTGAAATTGTAGGAATTAATTGGGATTTGACATACATCAGAGTATCGTATCCACTATTGATTAAGACATCATATGTAGAATGTTACATGCATACATGAATGTCTACAATTCCTTTCATGACATCATCTCTCCCTCTTATGGTCTTCATCTTATCCTTACGCTCAATATCCATCTGTGTTCACATTCATAAACTTTCCACTAATGAAATTTCAGTTCAATTTTAATTTAAAATCACATTAAATTGAGGTATTAATTGAAAACTCACAATTAATTACATTCTTAAAATTTATCTTTAAAGTTTTGAACATTATTTAATTTTGTGTTATTTCGATAATGATATCACAAATAATATGATAATTAAAAGAATATCTAAAAATACTTATAATCATGCTAATTGAGTTTTAGTTCGATTGGCATCGATATTGTTGCTAGTTCAGGAGGACGTAGATTTGAATACACTGAAATGCATAACCTTTCTCTTTATATAAGAACATATAATAAGATTAATGTTAAAAAAATACTTATAATCATAATCATTTCATTTAAAATTTACCCAATGATAATTTTATAATTTTTTTATATTTGTGTTCTGAAAACATATTTTAATTTTAAATTTTATTTATGTCCACAATAAAAATTTAAATTCTTTATACAATAGTGAAATGAGTAAAATTTTTCATTAAATTTATTGATTTTTTTATTTTTAAATATTCTAATTTTTAGGATGTTTCTTAATTTTTTTAGATTTTTATTTATAGAATTTTGAAAATTTCAAATATTTGTTAATATAATATGATTTCAATTCTAATTTATACTCTATTTTCTGAGCAAGAAGACTATCCTTTTATCTTGATCTCTATTTTCTGAGCAAGAAGACTATCCTTTTATCTTGACCTTTATTATCAAATGATGAAATGTGAGCAAAAGTAAAGAACACTATTGGCCTTTGGTTGGGTCTGGTCGGTCTCATTCAACCGATTTTGGTCTTCTTTTTTTTTGTTCTATCAGATTTCTTTAGTAGGATCCACTTAAACCCCCACTTCATTAACTACTTGGATTCATGATGATTGTGACTCATACTAGATAGATATGAAATAATATAATATGAAATAAGTATAAAGTTTAAGACTATTAATATATTTTTGATAAGATTGTAGGTTAGAACATATTAAAGCCTAATATATAAAAAATTTTACTTGTGTCTAATAAGTTGAGTATAGGGAATTTGACTTTTTTTTAGTGATTGAATTCAAGTTTAATGATTGAAAATAACGTTAGCTAAAGGGGTGAGGAGAGATCTGGTCTCGCTTGGCTTAAAAGGAAAATTTGAAAAATTCAATTTAATTTTTTAACCTTTCCAAAATTAAAAGATAAATAATTTAATTTAAGTATTTTCAATATAGAAATTTTAGCTTTGTTCACCAAATTTTATAATTTTACCTCGGCTATCCTTAAACAAAATTTCTCACTCTACCTTTAAATGAAATAATTTATCTCTCATTTAGGAGTTCAGTTTTATTTGACTTTGAATTTAATCCGATTTAAGTGTAACTATTTTTATACAAAACCCATATTCTATTTATAATTCCTCTTCAATTTTTAAATTAGAGAAATCATCTTAATTATTACAATAGCAATTATATAATTGAGCAAACATTTACAATCAATAGGACGATTCGAATCCATGTTAATCCTTTATATTAGTGGCCGTCCCCTTTCACATTTGGATAAAAAAAAAAACACCAAGTCAAAACTTATTCCTAATTTGAGTTCTAGCTAGGAAGACGATGTGGAAATTGAATCTAAAATAGAAACAAAGTTGCTGTTTATTCGTTTGAAAGCTGACACTTACCCACAAAATATGGTTGGGAGTGTATACACATACACTGGACCTGCCTTCATAGGTGGGTTGGTAGTTTAAACAGTGCAATACACATACAATCCAGTTTTTAGTATTTATCTTGTATTATTTTAATTATCTTTTCTAATAATATAATCGTATTATATCCAATGAAAAGAATCTTAAAATCATGACATGAATCCAACTTTCAATAAAGAAAAGTGCTTTTTGATATCAATAAATATTAATTTTACATGTGGTGAAAAATGATTTGAGCAAAAATCTAGCTAACACCAAGGGCAAATGCATGTGCTGCAGAGTGCAGCTATATAGATCGATTCCCTCCTCCCCCAAAAAAAAATAAAATAAAGAAAGAAAGAAACGAAGGTGGTCGTGATTTGCTGATTTGTAAGTGTAACGAAGATATCCGAATATCCCACCATCTCCAAAGTAGTTTAGCCAGAAAAATGTTAAAAAGAAGTCTATCCATAGAAAATAAAAGCTTCAGATAGTTGAATTGCTACAAAATGATGGATATATAGATTATTGAAGTCTGATATATTATTGGTCAAATTATGTCACCTTATTTTGATCTCCAATAGCTAAGTAATTGAAGAACAATTGTACAAACAGTCATCCACACACCAAATGATCTACACTAGAAGCAAGTAAAAGAAAATGTATGGAAAATGAAATTTCTAACATTTTTCTCTCTTTTTTCTGATGGTGCAAATCACTGGCTGCTAACAAAACGCATGATTATTTATGATGATGAGGGTCAGGTCCCCCTGGACTAAGTCGTTTCGACTCGAATGGGATTCCGCCATTTCTTTGAATGCTTGCTTTAATGGCTTCCCTGCCTTCTTCGATCAATGGACGGTTGGCTTCAATAATGGTTGCTTTAGAGTGTTGTTTGCCTGCAACTGCCAATGCTAACTGGTCTGTGCCTGAAAATTGTTTCGATTCAAAATGTCTATAAGTTATTTCTACTTCATCATGTTTACTACTAGCCTTATACTGTGATTTTGATTCCATTTCCAATGCCGGATCAGCAGTCGAAAATGGATGAAACAACCGAGCCCCGGAACTCGAAACCAAGAACAAAACTTGCAGGGAAAGGTAGAATAAAACTTTGAAGCTCGCCATTGAGAGTTATCAAATGCAGGGTTGATAGTTGCCTAGCATGGGGTGCATGAATAGAGTATATATAGGCTTCATAGCCATCATTTTTCCAGAATATTTTAAGTTTTGTCAAGTGGGAGTCCAATGATCTTTTCTTTTCTTTTTGAGGGGTCTAGAGATGAAATTTTCAGTGCTGGAATTGACTTTTTCTTAAACCAACACTAAAGTATATGAAGAAGATGAACATTAACCAACAAAGTTATTTCAACTTTGCCAAAGCATGTTACCGGATTTGAAGATAAAATTAATGCCCCACTAATCCATTTAGTTTTTCATCATCTAGCCTCTAGCGTTTTGACAAAAAGGAAAAATGAAGTGTTCCATGTCATGGGGCTTGGCATTTTGCATCAGCATTTGTTGGAAAGCAGTGTGGTCTGGATTTCCATTTTCTCTTAGATTCTTTCTTACCAAACAAAGGGCCATTGCTAATTTACTCTTTTCTCTTATTTCTTCTTTCCTTTTTCATTTTCTCATTGCCCTTTTTTCATTTTCTTCAATATCAGAAGAGCTTGAACAAAAACAAAAAATTCTGCTATTACATAAGGCCCTGTTTTAACATTATTAATTTGATGAAAAATGGCAGAGGGAAGATTAAGATTGCGTAAATTATGTTCTTAATTTTTCTCTACGTAAACCTGCTTTCAAATATGTTAAGTTCATATAGGGTATTCAATTCATCGACCTTGACTTACACAGCAGGCGAGTAATTAACATTCTTTGTGGAAACTAAAGAATGCTAATTGATTCCACTAAAAAAGTAAGAAATTATTCAAATGGTATAAAGATATATTAAATGGCAGAACATTTATCCTCTCAATGCATCTTTTGTATAATACATACAGACTTTTTTCTTCATCAAATAACTATTTATGCTCTGTTACTTCAACAACTCTCTCCCACTCCACAGTCCAAGCTTTAATAAATACACAATGCTGTTTAAACAAAATAAATTATGGCCTAATGAATCATTTAGTCATTAAACTATCTTGCTTTTTCCGCTTTCATTTTTAAAGTTTTTTCTTCGGATTAAGAACTAACATTATAAAATCGACCAAAATATCTAATCAATTATAAAATGGCACGTAGTTATTCATGAAAACTAAATTTCTTATTAAATCTTCTTAATATTCTCATATGACTCTCTTTCTCACATAATATTTCTTCTTCTCTTGTCTTGAGGTAATTATGAGAAGAGTTTGGAGTACTGTTACGAGTACTATTCAACCTTATAACTTGCCATATTTAGCGTTAGACAACTTTTTGTAAATAAAATGGATAGTAGGAAGTGAAGGATGTCGAGAGTAAAGTCAATAATTTTGCAATTTGCAAAGTTTAATTGTTTTTCAATATCCATTTGTTTACCCGATAATTCCACGTAAATTAATTAATTGAAAAGTAAGACATGTGGTATTTTATTATTGATTGAATATCTCAATAAATAAATTAAATTATTGCAAATGTATCTCTGAAAACAGTTGCCTCAAAGTCGGCAAGAGAAGGGTAGTGCATGTTCCAACCTTGATGGTGCAATTTAATAATAAAAAATACAGAACAGGATAATGAAAATTTGCTTTGCTGATGATAATAGGCAATTCCTTCATCTTTATCAGCTTGTAGCCGCCAATTTTCATCATCAAATTGCTGCTCTTAAATCATTTAAATCATCAATTGGTTTGGAAAGATTTGATGGTCGATACCAACTAATGTGATTAACCATTTAAATCATTGGTGATTTTCGTAGATTAACAAAGTAGAACAGTTCCTCTGCAACTATGTATATTACATTATTGAATATTTTGCAACTTAATGCTTCCAGATGGTACAAACTTGGCTCTACCGCAACAAACAAGTCTCATATGATTAATTCATTGCTTAAGCATATGAAAAGGGCTTAAAGGTTTACCTTAACAATCAATTGGATGATGAGATGTTTGGGCAATTAAGAGGGGAGGGTAAAACAAGAGAAGGGATGGTGGAGTATATGATCTCACAATTGGCCAATCACTTGACTGCCACCTCACGCCGTCCCAGTTTGCGGATGCTAATACGTCGTCATGTGCTTGGATGATGTGGATCTTGCTTCATTTGACTCCCACTTCAACCCTTTGTTTTATACTTGCAAAAAGTCATTCGTTTCAACTTATTAATTTACATTAGTTAGTGCTTCGCATGGATCACCACTTCCATTTTTTATTCAAAAATTATCTAAAATTGATTTAAAATATATATATATTAGATTAGGGTATATTTATGATGAGGGTAAAAAAATTGTATAATAAAATTTAAAAATATATATGAAAATTAAATGTAGCTTTAGTCGAATTAATAAAATCGAGGAAAACAAATTTTGAAGTCTTGGATGAATCTTATCATGTACAAAATTATTTTATAAAAATATTGAAGTTTTGATTAAATTAATTTTGATTAGCTATGAAAAATTGATTTACTCAATATTTTATCCATTATCGATATTTAGTATTTTTTTATAATTTTTAAAAATACTGAAACTTTTATTATACATTCATCTATATTTAATATATTCTTTTATAATTTTTAAATTATTTTAATTTTTAAAATTTAATCGTCTTTTATTTCTTTGATTTTAGATTGTGCTTTATTTTTATGTAGTCAATTTTTTAATTCTTTTAATGTTTAGGCAAGTAATTTTTCTTTTCAATTTTAATTTTATTATTTCTATTGTTTTAATTTTTAATCAAATTTCAGAATTTGATAAAACCATGCATGGTGGTTATAATTTTTCAAATTTGATTTTTTTCTAGTGTTTTTTTCTATATTTTTAATGGTTGATTTTATTTTATTTTTCAATTTTTGCTTGTGATTTTTATCAATTTTTTCATTTTTAATTATTGATTTAAGCATTTTAAATTTTTATTTATGTTTTTTTAACATATAGTTTCAACATTTCCTCAAAATTGTAATTATTTTAATTAAAATTAAATTAAATTAGAGATAATTTCGTATGTGATTGAATGTAGAATAATATTTGTATGTCTTTAAAATTGATGATGTGGCATTATTTATATTTTATTGATACCTAAAATTATATATTTTAATATCATTATAATTTAAGTTATTCCCACTAAAATAAGTCTCTTTTACAATTATTTCTTAGCATAGGTTCATTTCTAGATGTTGAGTTTTTTTATAAATGTTGAAAACTAATAGCAAAAAATATGTTATCCAATCATCTGGTTTGATGATGTGACATTATTTTGACCTTGACATCCATTAGTATCAAGGTTCTTCTGAGTAATTTTTAGAAAAACCCTTAGGATCGGAATCTTGTACTTTGTTGTTACAGATATGGATTTGAGTTAATGTGGCAGAACCTTGAACCATAGTGGTGTTAAATTTAGACTAGACTTGTTCATGGGTTGAGCCACTCACCCAGACATGAAGGCCTACTTAAAAATGGGTTTAGACAAAATACGATACCCAAAAAATGGACTTGGACAAAATTTATGGCTCGTTTTCTATATGGGTTGGGCCTTAGGCAAGATTTTTGGTCTAACCTCGGCCTGAATATATTATGTTATAAGAATATTATATTAATTATATATGTTAAATAATAGTTATATATTTATATTTATATTAAATCACTAACCTAATAACAATTAAACTCATTACCTAAAACCTAAAAAAAATAAAAATTTACCCAACTAAATAAGCCGACCCAAAATATTAAATTTTAAAATTATATTTAATATAATAAAATATTTATTATATTTATGATAGTGTTTTTAATATAAATAATTTTTAATGTATTTTAATATGTTAGAAATTAAAAACTTTTATTTTAGTATTTTTTAGTGCATTTAATTTTATAAATTGATTTTTTAAATAAAAATTAATCTTAAAAAAATCAAATATGGGCAGGCCGGGTCCTGGTTTACCTTTCTTAAATTAGATCGGATTTCGGTAAAAATTAGCTCATTTTTCGAACGAACTTGAAAAATTGATTTTAATACCTTATAAGGATCTGACTTGAACAGACCATTTGGTGAGTATGAAGGTTATGGTAATTCCGAGTTGAAAAGCAGTGTGGTCTGGATTTCCATTTTCTTTCTGATTCGCTCTTGCCAACAAAGGGTTATTGCTAAAATTAGCCACCGAATACGCACTTCCATTTCCTTATGAAATACTGTACGTCCATGGTCTGTTACTTTAAAAAAAATTTCTTCCACGCACAATAAATCAATTAAACTACATTGAGGACTTGCGAAAAGAAATCGTGCATCCTATAATAATATCAACCACTTTCAGTTCTTTGTTACCAAATAAACTATTGCCTCAAAGTTGACAAGAAAAGCCTTTTGCATGTTATGGTGAAATTTAATAAATAAATAAAAATTAAAAAAGGAAACTGCTGCTGATAATAGTCAATTACTTCATCTTCACCAGCTTGGAGCCGCCAAATTGCTGGTCTTATATGTATAATAAATTATGTTAATAATAAATATCTCCCAAATAAAATTACACAATTAGAGGATAGCATAGATATTCTTAAAGAAACTCAGAGAATCTGATCAAAACTCACATTTACAACAATTCAGTGGACCAAAAATCAATACTGTTAATATGTACAATAGCTTGATTTGCTCAACATTAACTATCGTGCCAATTTATTTACTTACAGGCGATTAGCATATTCCAAAAAAACATAAATCACTTAAAAGAACCTGTAACAGATTTACTTACAAGGGCACATCCGATCACAGCGATGGATCTGGGAGGGACAGTTGCCCTCCTTGGAATTTTTAAATTTTATGTATAAATTATCATATATTTTTAGATTTTGTGTTCATATTGTATAACATTTGCTATCCTTGGTCAAATTTTATTTCATATAAAAATAAAAAATAGTTAAATTAATAGAAATAAAGTTTTCCTAATATTTCAGTCCCCAATAACAATGTCAAAAACTTGATTGCAGTCGTAAACTAACTAAAAATTTGACTAAGGTAAATGTACATATCAATTAATAGTATAACTATGGTGAGCACAGATATCGTTCCCATGAAGACTAAAAGTACTAGTAATTACTGTCTTTTTATTATTTATCTAACAAATTGGAATGATTAATTAAAAATTAAAATTAACTAATTAAATTAACTAAAGAAAGAACAAATCAGGAAAATAATAGGGTAAACAACCAATAAGTGAAACAATACTCAGAAAAGAATTCACCTAGACTTCATCTGTCACTATCGATTTATATTACGCAATTTCTTCATTTAGTCTCTTGATCAGTAGAAATTTCTAAATTATGCTAATGTCTCTTTTGAAGACTAAGAGCAATTGACTCTAGGTTGATTAATCAAAATTTCTTTCTAATTAAAACCCCTATTGTCGTATTAACTCAATCTATAGATCCCCCTATTAGATTTGACTCTAATTTGATAGATTTATATTGTCCTATTTCGAGGATTACATGCAACTCCACTCAATTACGCTAGATCTGCTCTTAAACAGGGTCTATTCCTCATCTGATTCAAGCACATCAAACATGGATTATTAGTCTAGAAATATTAAACCAAGAACTAAGTACACATAATTGATAACAAAATTCAAGTATTTATTGTGTAAAAATAGAAATCAAATAATAGAATCCATCCTACGATTCATCTCCGTAGGTATTTAGAAAATTAGTTCATGATAACAAATAAAAACATCCTAAAGACTGTATAACTATAAGAAATAAAAAAAACTCATAATAAACTTCAAAGAAATCAAAAGGAGATTCTTCAATCTTGATGGAAATCTACTTCAGATTTGGCTTCAATGGTGTTTTTCGAGTTGTTTTCTTGAATATTCTATGAAGGCTCTCCCCTATCTTCTTATTTTTTTTTCATATATAGGTCTCAGAATGCCAAAAAACTTAAAAGTTATATTTTTCCATGTGTTTGGAGTGTGATTCACGAAATCCACACAGTCTGGCACATGGTCATGTTGTAGCCCGTGTGGCTTACACAGCTGTGTGTCCAGCCCGTGTGACTCTTGAAACTTAATTTGATTTTCCAGTTTTTGCTCGTTTTTCACTCATTTTGCTCCCAAAAGCCCTCCTATGTATAAAAACATGAATTTAAAAAATTAGGAGCATAAATTTCACCATTTAAATCAAATAATCATTCAAAAACGCATTAAGAATGAGACTAAAATATGTTACTTTTGGCATTTATGAAGTGCTAACTAAGACAAATAAGTCAAGTATTTATCCTCTTCTTGATAAAATTATTCGTCTTGTGCTAACTCTTTCCGTGTCTACTGCAACAATCAAATGAGCATTTTTAGCCATGAAAATTGTTCAGACAATGCTTCACAATAGAATAAAGGATGATTCTTTTAACTTACTTGGTGACATAGATTGAAGAAAAGAGAGCTCGAGAGTTTTCAATAGATTCTATCATTGATGAGTTCGATCTTATAAAAAAGCGGAGGGTGCAATTTAAGATGGCTAGTGTTGAGAAATAAGACTAATGCCAAGTTTTTTTAATTTTATTTTTGGAATTATAATGATATTTATGAAATTATTCGTATAGTATTAGTTTTTCTTTTAATTTTTTTATAGTTAAATCGTTCATACTTTTTTTAAAAACATTAAATTAATTTATTTGATAAGAAAAAGAGAAATATCCAAGAAGAATTCACACTTTTTCATGTTAAAAAAAGAGATCGTTTGGATTTCCATGTCCGATCCGAACAACACCTTCTTAACCACATGCAGATACAAGAGTGGATTAGCTTCCATGCGAACTGGTTTCATCACCAAATAATCACATGAAGCTTAAAGACATCAAGTAACCTGTCCATGCTGTACGGGGAACCATAAATTTGCGCCGTAGTGCTCGAAATTTTCAATCTCATTCGCATCGGCATCCTTACTGGAACTCTTGTGTTCATCTTTTACAAGTTTAAATGAGAGGATGCGTACCCATAGATCTCTCTTTTTTGTCACTTTCAGACGTGCAAATATAGATTCGAACCTACGTCAAAGGAGGAATGTGGGTATACAAAAAGGACAATTTCGAATTATGACGTCTTACCCGATAGGTCAGGTCATGACATGCTGATTAATAATAATGCTTAGTATCCGGTCCTCCCGGCGAGATCAGAGTTTTTCATTACAAGCATCGATACAATGATGATGAACGACAGCACCGGCCATGAAATACGTTCTTTTTAGAGAGGAGAAACGAAGTTATGTAAATCAAATACCCAATAAGCTTATATATATTGAAGGAGAAACCTGTGCTGCGCAATGGGACAAAATTGAAATGACACTTCCCCCAAGAAAAGTCCGTTATTTCTTCAATATAAGACATTGATATTGGAACATCAACGTATAAGCAGATAAAACTTATAGGAAATGGTTTTGTCGTAACCCCAAAAACACAGCTGATTTTCTGCTTTCCTGACTCACCACCATAAACGTTAGAGAGGATACGAAAAACAAGATGATGATGCTTTAATGTCGTGGAAAGTTGATGTTCTTTGCCTTTGATTAACCGCCAAAAGGGGGGTCACTGTTTTATGTTGTGGCAACTCGGAAATCTTGTCTTTCTTGCTGTCAAGTGCTTATCTTCTATTAACATTATTACAGACTTGACTCAAAAAGGCGCTCATGAAGACAATACAACCATTTATCCTTACCTAATAGATTCCTGTCTTTTCCACGGACTTCTTTTATCCAATGGAGAGAAAGAGAATTTCTAAGTTGTCCTTAAGCATGGATTGGAAAATATATTATTTTAAATGTTTTCGTGGTTGTTTTCTTCCTTTGGCCATTTGCAAGCCGCACGCATACATGATCCATTGAAAAAGGTTTTTTGTCCATATATCTTGACACGTATTACTTTACATAGTATACCAGACATATATAGCATAAATGAAGATTATGCCTTCCATCAATTGAGGTGAGTTATCTAAAGTTTTAGCATAATAATAACGTGATAGAAAAACTACAAATATATAACATAAATTAAATAATCCATTGAGGTGAATTCAAAACATATTGGTACAAGAAAAACAGTGACTCTTGCATTATATTTTCAGAGAACAAAATTAAATTACGGATTGCTTAATTAAATTAGTTTTGGGTAAAAATGAAACTTGCAAATTTTTAAACTCTCTCCTACGGTAGTACTAGTTTTTCTAGAAACAGACAAGGCAAAGAATGTTTTTTCTTTTTAGAATACTTCTATGCAATTAGTTAGATAATGTTTTATTTTCAAAATAAATAAGTAATCCATTTAGGAGAAAATGGAAACCGTGTCTTCGATTTGCTTTCGAAATGAGGACCATTAACAAAAAAAATGATGATAAGAAAAGGACTTGTATTTACTTTGTTCATCATCAAGGCACAATGAAAAATTGTACAGCTGGACAGTGAGATTTTGTTTGAAATTTTGACTGTTATACTTTGTTGTTTCATCTTGTTTTATGACATTGAGTATAATAATTTTTCTGCAAGAGTCAGAGTAAATTGATGTGTTCATAAATTTTACTTGCATATAATTAATGTTTTTAATTATTGTCTTAATTAGACAACAAATGCATGGCGTTTAATGTACAAAGGGAATTAGATTTAAAAGAGACTTAAAGCTATTATATTGATAATGTTTCGGAAAATCCATAGCCGTTGTGATGTGTTGTTAAAAATAAATTGTTTGGAAGTATTGTATCATGTTAAGGGTACTCTAATGATACAACAACTGAATTCGTATGCATTCATGCCATTGGAGACTTGTTACATCGATATTGAGATATTGGTATTACACATATGCATTGAGAATGCGATAGGATGGCTAATTACTTAACAAAGGCTATAGAAGGAATGATTATTAGCTTTTACTCTTGGTCCTAACCTCTTGATTTTGCTTTGAATGTACTGCATGAGGATGTTATTGGTTTATCTTTTCCTAGATTGATTGCTATGTAATAGCTTTTACTCTCCTTAATAAATAAAAATAAAAATGCATGGACTATATCTTGTGTTTTTCCTCAATAGCAATGTTTAGACCTTGTTGAAACAAAGCGTCTATTAGCTTGCCTTGCTACTCTGTCAAACAACTCCACTGGAAACGTTGCATTTGACATTATTATCGTCTCGGTGACGAGCTTAATGACGACCTCAATGCCATTTCAACACCAACTAATAATAGTCAATAGTTGATAAGTGTAAAAAGTAACATGTTTTAATCCTGTTCTTAATGCATTTTTGGATGATTAATCAATACAAAATGGTGAATTTTATGCCCTTAATACTTTAAGTTCATGTTTCTATACTTACGAGAGCATTTGGGAGCAAAATTGGCGAAAATGGAGCAAAAATTGGACAATTGAAGCAGATTTCAAGAGCCACACGGGCTGGGCCTTCCCACACTGCTTGGACATACGGCCGTGTGAGCCACACAGCCATGTGCCAGACTGTGTTGATTTCATGAGTTGTATTCCGGACACACGAAAAAATGTAAGTTTTTAGTTTTTCAGACATTTTAAGACCTATAAATACTAAATATAAGAAGAGGAGAGAGAGCCGTCAGAGAATATTGAAGAAAACAACTTGAAAAACACCATTGAAGCCAACTTTGAAGCAGATTTACACTAAGATTGAAGATCTCCTTTTAATATGTTTGAAGTTTATGATGAGTTTCATTATTTCTTGTAGTTATGCTGACTTTGAGATGTTTTTATTCATGATTACGAACTAATTTTCTAAATATCTAGAGTAGATGAACCTTATGATGAATTCTATCTTTTGATTTCTGTTTTACACAATAAATCCTTAAATCTTGTTCTCAGTTATGTGTGCTTAATTTTTGATTTAATATTTTCGAATTATTAATTCATGTTTGATGTGCTTAATTCAGAGGAGGAATAGACCATATTTAAGAGTAGATCTAGCATAATTGAGTGAAGTTGCATACAATCCTAGAAATAGGACGACATAAATCTACCAGATTAGAATCAAATCTAATATGGGAATTCACAGATTGAGTTAATGCGATATTAGGGGTTTTAGATTAATAATGACAGATGCATTCTAGGTGAATTCTTTCTTGGGTATTGTTTCACTTCTTGGTTATTATTCGATTATTTTCCTGATTTGTTTTTTGCCAAGTTCTTAGTTAATTAATTTAGTTAATTATAGTTTAATTCAATCACTTCAATTTGTCGGTTAAATAATAGAAAATCGGTAACTACTAGTATTTTTAGTTCTCATGGGAACAATATCTTTGCTCACCGTAGCTATACTATTTATCGATAGATACACTTGCCTTTGTCGTATTTTTTAGTTGATTTCGTGGACATCAATAGTAAAACACTTAGATATTAGAATATGAACGTAGTGTAAGAACAATGCATCAGGTAAGTTCTCAGAAAATAGATGTACGTCATAAAGACACTCTTAGATAATGTCTTTCCTAGTCAGAATTTTTCCTAAACATGCACTTTCACACAACTACGCTTCTATCCAGTAACTGAAGAGCCACAAATAATCTCTAATAGTGAAAATTTTCTTCCTAATGCGAAAGATCAAACAATACTACAACCATAAAGCATATTAAGAAAATTAATACTCCTTCATTGAGGTTTGATACCAATTGTTAGCGATACAGGCAATATCTCATACAAATGTAGCTTCAATACTGAAACACTAAAATTGAATTAGAAACATCAATACTAAATTGAAACTATTCCAAACGCAGTAAGTTAGCTTGGAAAATTACTACTAAAAATAAATTTAATATGATAACAAAACCTATAAATGCAAATAAAATAAATAAAAAGAGTACACCAAATTTATGAAACACTAATATCACTTGATAACTTCACTATCACCAGAAGATTTACGAACTAATAATACACTTACACGAAGGGAAGAGATTAGGATGATTTCAAAGTAAAGCCTTAAACACTTATTATATAAGTGGTTGAGGTGACATAAATGCATCCCCTCTACCATGTGGGATGTCAAACAAAACCAACAATTGTCAATGGGCTAATTTAATGAATGAAATGAAAATTGAGGGAATCAAGTGATAGACAAAAAAAATCAAAGTGGGAATTTCATTATAATATAAAAGTCAAAACATGTATTAAACAAATAAATTAATATGATGTGGTTGGAATTTTTTTTCTTGAAATCTTGAAAAGGATTAATGAGAAAGGGCATAACCATGTTTAATCCAAGCTAGAGATTGATCAGGTTTTTCCGTTTCAATAGTAAATCATTTCTTTCTATTAAAATTAGGGGAACTCAGTTTTTGCCCATTTTGAATAGTCCCCTTTAACATCAAATGATGAAATCTCGTAAAAGCAAAGAACACTATTGGCCTTTGGTTGGGTCTGGTCGGTATCACTGAGCCGACTTTAGTCCTTTTTTTTTTTTTCTTTAGTAGGTTCCACATACCCCCCAACTCCATTAACTTGCTGGATTCATTATGATTGTGACTCGTAATAGGTAAATAGGAAATAAGATAATATAAAATAAAAATAAACAGAGTTTGGAAGTTAAAATTATCATCTCGAATACAAGAAATTCAACATATTTTAATCATATTTTAAAAGAGTAATCCTATTAATATTAAATATTAATTTTAATTTCGAACCTACATTTCTTTAATTACTTAAAATTCATGTTAATCCTTTATATTTTATATCAATGGCGGTCCCCTTTCACATTCGGATAAGATCAAAAAGTAAGTCGAAACTTACTCTTAAATCGAGTTCATTGGAAGACCATGTTGCAATTGAATCTAAAATAGAACCAAATGATCCTCCCTCCGCCAAAAAATTACAGTAAGTTCTAATTTCTTTGTTTGACAGCTGAAACGACCTACAAAATATGGTTGAGAGTATATACATGGGATTTGCCATCATGGGGGGTTGTAGTTTAAACAGTGCAATACACATACATGTCGTTCTTTTAGTATTTATCTAGTATTATTTTAATTATCTTTTCTAATAATATCATCGCGCTATATCTGAAATTTAAAAAATATTATATAGATATTTCTGATCACATTATTCATAATTTTTTTCAATTATTTAATGACATTTCAACAAAATTTTTCATGTCGTTGACACATAATTTTATTAAATTTTTATCATGAACGCCAAACCCAGAATCCAGAACCCTGAGTCCTGAGCCCTATATCCTTAACCTCAAACCCCTAGTCCTGTATCCCGAATCCTGAACTCCAAATCTAAACCTTGAATTCAAACCCTAAACTCTAAACTCTAAACTTGGGGTTCAAGATTCAAGTTCGGAGTACAATATTCAGGGTTTGGATTCGAGGTTCAAGGTTTAAAATAAAAAAATTATCAAAATTATGTGTGAATAACATTGAAAAGAATTACCAAAATATTATTAAATAATTAAAAAACTATAAATAATGTGGTAGAAATGGTCCATAAAATAATTCCTCCTTAAATTATTAAGCATGTCGTGTTTGAATCCATCAAAGTAAATTTAAATTCTTGATATAATTCCAACTTTAAGTAAAAAAAAAAAATCCAAATACCACACATTTCTTTTTGATATCAATATCAAGCACATATTAGTTGAAATTTAGAGTGCTAATTTATGACATGCAGTTAAAATCATTAATATGGTTTACATCATATCAAGTCTATTCATCCCATATATGTGCGTATATGTGATAAAAAAGAAGAGATAATATTAATTTTACTTGTGGTGAAAAATGACATGAACAACAATCTAGCTAGCACCAATCGCAAATGCATGTGCTGCAGAGTGAAGCTAGATGGATTCCCAAAAAAATAAATGAAGGTGGTCGTAATTTGCTGATTTGTGAGTGTAATGAAGATATCCGAACATCCCACCATCTCCAAAGTAGTTTAGCCAGAAAAATGTTAAAAAGAAGTCTATCCATAGAAAATAAAAGCTTCAGATAGTTGAATTGCTACAAAATGATGGATATATAGATTATTGAAGTCTGATATATTATTGGTCAAATTATGTCACCTTATTTTGATCTCCAATAGCTAAGTAATTGAAGAACAATTGTACAAACAGTCATCCACACACCAAATGATCTACACTAGAAGCAAGTAAAAGAAAATGTATGGAAAATGAAATTTCTAACATTTTTCTCTCTTTTTTCTGATGGTGCAAATCACCGGCTGCTAACAAAACGCATGATTATTTATGATGATGAGGGTCAGGTCCCCCTGGACTAAGTCGTTTCGACTCGAATGGGATTCCGCCATTTCTTTGAATGCTTGCTTTAATGGCTTCCCTGCCTTCTTCGATCAATGGACGGTTGGCTTCAATAATGGTTGCTTTAGAGTGTTGTTTGCCTGCAACTGCCAATGCTAACTGGTCTGTGCCTGAAAATTGTTTGGATTCAAACCTATAAGTTATCTCTACTTCATCATCTGTACTACTAGCCTTATACTGTGGTTTTGATTCCATTTCCAATGCCGGGTCAGCAGTCGAAAACGGATGAAACAACCGAGTACCGGAACTCGAAACCAAGAACAAAACTTGTAGGGAAAGGTAGAATAAAACTTTGAAGCTCGCCATTGAAAGTTATCAAATTCAGGGTTGATAGTGCATAGCTTGGGGGGGTGCGGGATTGCCTATTTATAGGCTTCATAGCCATCTTTTTGTAGAATATTTTAAGTTTGGTCAACATTAACCAACAAACTTAGTTATTTCAGCTTTGCCAAAGCATATTACCGACTTCGATGATAAAACTAATGCCCCACTAATCCAAGATTAACATTGTTTTAGCATAAAGACTAAGTAAAGAATATCCATTTAGTTTTTAATCTTCTAAGCTCTAGCGTTATGACAAAAAGGAAAAAGGAAGTGTTCCATGTCACGGGTGTTGGCATTTTGTATCAGCATTTGTTGGAAAGCAGTGTGGTCTGAACTTCCATTTTCTCTCTGATTCTTGCCAAACAGAGGGTCATTGCTAATTTGCTCTCTCTCTCTCTCTTCTTTCCCTTTTTTATTTTTGGTTGCCCTTTTTCTCATTTCTTAAAGATCAGAAGAGCTTGAAAAAAAAAAGCTGCTAACTCAGGGCCCTGTTTTAACATTATTAATTTGATGAAAAATGGCAGAAGGAAGATTAAGATTGCCTAAATTGTTTCCTTAAAATTCTCCCCTAACATAATAGATTATGTGTCACTAGTTGCTAATAAAACTCGCACCGAAACTATGAGATATTATTTATTTTGATCAAAAATTTATCTAAAGGAAAATGACACAAATTGAAGTCTCTCCATAGTATAGTATCATAATGAATCCTCACAATTTCCTAATCTGATATATGTGCCATGCACTTTGTGCATCATTTTAGTCAATTAACTCAAGATATTCAACTCTCTCATTAACAAATTTCTCTACATGCTTCTCAAGCCTGTTTGTGGAAAGTAGATAATGTTAATTGATTCCACTAAGAAAGTATAAAATGATTCAAAGGGTATAAAGATATATGAAATGGCCAAACCTTTATCCTCAGAATATGCATCTTTTTGTATAATACGTAGAGACTTCTTTGACTTAAACAACTCTCTTCCACTCCACAGTCCAACTATATAATAAGAGCCACAATAAGCAGTTCTTTTAACAGTCCAACCATTTAATAAATGCACAATGCAGTTTAGATAAAATAAATTATGGCTTAATGCATCACTAAGTCCTTAAAATATGCCTTTTTTTAAAAAAAATTGGGTTTTAAAATTTTCTTTTCCAGATTAAGACTTAACCTTATCGTCCTTTTACGTTTAAAAAATGGACCAGGATATCCTGCCAGTAAAAAAACGTCATATGTCTTATATTATATTATAAAGATTTTTCTTTATATTTTTTAAATGATTTTATTTAACACAAAATGATGGTAACTAAATGACTAGAATAACAGAAGACACCAGTTTTGTGAATTTTGACTGTACCACAAAATGAAAGTATTTGTGTTGGCTCAAATTTCAGAATATCACATTTAGAGTATCCAATTTCAAGATCTCAACTGTGTTGGTTTTTCCTTCTAGGATGAACTTCAAAATTCTGGTGGTTCCTTCTTGGTGGCTGCTTGCAGTATGATATGATTGTGGTGGTTGATTCCTGGCTAGAGTTTCTAAATATCCAATGCCCGCGATACAATTTCTAGGTTCAAAGGTATAAATTGAAACTAAGTAATGATACGAGAACAAAAGATGATATATGTGATTTTTTATTAACTTTTATATTTCTTAATACAGGAAATTGAAAAATAAAAATAAAACATTCTCATAAAACTCACTTAAAAACAAATTAGACTTTTAAAGTAACAACCTAAGGTTTTGTAACCTAACTACAACAATTAAAATAGCAACTTAAAGTTTTGTAGTTAATCACACTAATTTTACTAATAGAATGAAAACTTAAAATTTTAA
Source organism: Gossypium raimondii (assembly GCF_025698545.1). Taxonomy (NCBI): domain Eukaryota; kingdom Viridiplantae; phylum Streptophyta; class Magnoliopsida; order Malvales; family Malvaceae; genus Gossypium; species Gossypium raimondii. The sequence goes on from NC_068565.1 coordinate 5,469,236, forward strand.
AATAGCAACATAAAATTTTGTAACCGAACCAATATATAAAGTTCGATTAACCCCATTAATTTTGTAACCGGAACATCATCCTTGATCTCTCCAAGCCTTCCTGCGTTTAAAGCTACCCAGAATTCTCTTTTATGGTTCATCTTAATATTATCAGGAACTCTAGGTAGCTCAACAAACACTTTGGGCTCAAAATTATTTGTTCCAAGATTAAACTTCAATATTCTTTTTCGTGTTGTTTCCACCACCAAAAGAAAAGAATGATTTTTGTTCAAAGCTACTCTGTTTGGAAGCATCAAACCTATATATATAACGGATGTGTTTTTTTGTATGTAGATCATATTTTAGTAACCTTTCGCTACTATCAGTTGATCTGGACAAAAAATCCACATACTTATACATAAATATTAAAAACTTGATTAAAAATTATATAAATATTCAAAAAGTTGAAATTAAAAAATTCCAATAGTTCAAAAGAAAAACATACCTTTTTTGAAAAGTAGTACTACTATCTGTAAAATAGATAACTCCTGTACTACTATCAATATCTAACCCGTTTATAAACTTAAATGGGATTCCTTCGACCGAACTAACAAGAGTTTGTGCTATAACACCATTAGGTCCAATAATTAGAAGACCAAAATAAGCATCACCGATATAAAGATTACAAGTTACTGGGTTAAATTTCAAACCCAGTGACCTTCCACATATTGGTTCAAGGTTAGGATTTGTAGACCCATCGCACAACTCTCTTTTCCTAATCCAATAAAAAAACCCATCTGTTAGTTAACTATCTTTACAATCAAATGCGATACTTTTAGAACCTATGACTTTAACAAGGTTAATTAATTCATAATCTTTTGAGATAGTAACATTCTGCTTTTGATCAAAGAATCGTTCATCAATTTTTTCAACATCATGCTTTTGATAAAGAATCCTCTGGTGAGATTGTTTCACACATAATGCAAGGTAAAGCATTAGGAACAAAAGCTGATATTTCTTCATGACTAAAAAAAGCCAATAGAATTCCAACACGTTAAAAATAAACCGAAAATAATTAGCTTCTATGAAACTTAAGGAAACGATAATTGAAAGTGTCCGAAAAAATGAACATAGGATATATATTTATAGGGTATGTAATTACTTGATAGGGTATAATAGAATTTCAATGTAAATTAAGTTCCTAAATATAATTAAAGTCAGTTTAGATATAATAATTTTTATTTAATAGCAATTTAGCTAACACCAACCACAAATGCATGGTTTCATATTGCAAATATACATAATGAATTGGTTGTAATTTTCTGATTTGTGAGTGTAATGGCCATCTCCCAATGTCTCACCATCTCCAAAATGGCTGAGCCAGAGCAGAGAAATTAAAAAGATCTCCATCCTTGTTATCAATAATACTCAATGGGGATCACCACCGACTAAAAAGCATACATAAAAAAAAAACTGCAGGTGGTTGAATGGCTTCAGAATGATGGATATATATAGATTATTGAAGGTGTATTTATGATATATGTTCAGTTGTTGAGGACGCAGTTATTTTTTTGAGAAAATTTTAATATTGTTCGTTGGAAGTTGGCGGATTTTTTAATGGGTTGGTATTGTCGTTGATTGAGGTTTCGTCCTCAACTTTTTGAAAAGTTCGAGTGTAATGTCCCATAACCCGGCTAGAAAACAAACGGTATTTAAGTTACACAAAATTCTCTGTAGTAAAATCCTGATATTACAAAAATTTTAGTCCAAAAGATGCTTACGTGCGTAAAACCCAAAATTCATACCACAATATTCAAAATAAAATTTACAATTCAAACCGTTTATTTATAAATGCAGAATTTATGAAAATACTTTTAAAGTTGATTCTAAAATGTGGCTGTCCGAGACCTCCGAGGTGCTGAATGCAGCAATAGCATACGAAAATACCTAAAAAAGAAAACTGATGGGGGTGAACTATACAAGTTCAATGTGAGTTCAAAATGATTAACAATAGATTTAGAGAAGAGAATTCTAGATAGCAGTTCAATAGCAAAACAAACTTACAGAGATATACAGAAACATAAGGTAAATTCGAGGTCAACGTCCCAACAGAACGTAACAAACAAGCACACCACATCATAGATAGAAACTCAACCAATAACCTGTCAATGGGTCGGTGCCAAAACACTTATCATCACAAACATGGTGTTCCAAAACGTCGTTATGCTAACACCTCAATACACGCAAAATCAGTCACACATGTTAAGTCAATCAGACAAAATACCGACTAATGAACTTACACCCAGTCACTTAACCATATGCGCATCAATGCAGTCAAGTAGAAAAGAAACCCCCTGATACGACCATAGCTCGAGAACCTTTTGAGTCTCCAACGGGTCCAATCACTCGTGCTCGTACCAAGAGATTCAAGGGTGGCGTTCTAGCTCTTATAGATGGAATTTGGGCCAACGCCGTTTGTGGACAACTTGAAAGCTTTTGGAACAGTGAACCAAGCAAATCATGCAATCTCCTTCAAGCCCAATTAGCTCAAACATAGCTCGAGAAGCTCATCTTTAGCTTATTTTTAGTTTGCGTTAATATGCTGGAATAAATAAATAAATTGCTGCTAGTTAAATTAATTAATTAGTTTAAGGTATTTAATTTTTTAAAATCTGGACAAATTTAATTATGTGTGTTAAATATGTTTTATGCATGTTTTTTAATTTTGTCTTATTTATTACATAGCATAAATGTGTTCAGTTCATTACATCGTTTTAATATGTTCTAATTAGTACATCTTTTTAATGTGTCGTAGATTCAGACGTTTTAATTATGTCCAAAGTTTAGACAAATTTAATGAAGTCTAAAATTGTGTCTAAGCTGAATTTAATGTGCAGGTTTATTGAGTATATATGCTGCCGAATTAATGTGTTCAAAGGGTGTTTAATTTGTTGAATTTATTTGCTGCAGGTACACTTCCCTTGGACAGCATAGGTGGATGAATGGAATTAAAGTTGGTGTGCTGATTTTTGGTGTTTTCCAGGTGACTATTCAGCCAAGCTCTCCAGCTCTCCAAGAAGACCAATTGGCTGCCCAATGCATTTTAAAGACTGTTTACATCAGCCGATTATGCCTTTCACATTAGGGGCTGTTCAGTTTTGTGTGTTCATACACAAGGGCTGCTCATCTTCACTTGTTCACACCTTGGACTGTTGGAGACCCCCAAAACGTTATTAATGAGGTCTAAGCTGTTTAGGTGATCAATGAGTCACCATTAAAGATTTTTCCAAGCTCCTAGGCCGCACTTACATGCATCACCAGCCCCCATGTTCAAACAATTATTTCAGCTGAATTTTCAAGGCATCTAGAAGGGACTTTAGGCATCCTCCATGCACATGAAGAAATCTAGAAATTTCAAGAACAATCAGCTTCATTAATCTGAATTAAAAGCTGAACTTTCATGCTAAGTAATTGACCATTCGGCTAGCCCTTGTTTTGGTTATAAATAGTTTTCTATTTCATTTTGTAAAAGGACTTTTGCCAATTTGATTTATGAACATTGTGTTCTTGAGTGAGTTAATCTCCTCTCCAAATTTCGTACAAGTCTCGTTGACTTATCTAGCGTGCTAGTGGCGTCTGTCGACTTGTTTCCGAACTTATCATCGTAACCCGGTGTGGCGTTCAACAACCTTCTATTTCACAAAACCACCTTAACGACATAAGAAACAATGTGACACTACGATATAGTGTTGAATCTTTCTTCCGTTAAGTTTGTTTTCCATCCCCACCAATTATCCCAAATTATCTATCCTTTGTTTCTTTTATTAAACCGAACCTACATTTTTCTAAACTTTCCATCCATTTCAAAAATCAATTTATAAGATTCCGCAAACCTTAAACAAATTTACACCTTTTTGACTACTAGAACTTCTCTTCGTCGATGATCGGGCAAACTTTGTGAAACGACTCGATTAACCCGAGCCAGTTTGAATCACCCACCCATCTAGCCAAAACACCTCTCCGTCCCTCGATCACACCCCAAAAGAGTTGTATAAGCTCATCCAACCAAACACACTACATAGGACCTCGAAAGACCCATCAAACCCTACACACCATGTATGTGGACTAAGCCACTCAGATAATAATACGCAGCAAGGCTGGCGTATATGCAGTACAGTGCATTGCGGTAAATCATTGTACCGATAAATTGCAGTTAAACTGCCAGATCAGAAACAATCTTCCTTCTCTTCACAACCCAACCTAAAAAGACTAATGCAAATGCAAACTACACACCACTCGAAGATAGACTTACAGAAACAAAATACGAAATCAGAAATGCACACATTCAAATGCCTAGAATTAGAATAAGATATAACATAACATCAATTAACACTCAAACGAATCGCTTAATTAGCATCATGATAGCGAATAACGCAAAAATCCAAGTCGAAACAAAGTCCCGACCACCCTTACTAAGACCTAGCCAAGGGTCGGAACACACAGAATCATAATCAGAACAAAAACAGACACAATACAAAAATTGGTGAAATAGGGCCACAAGGCCGTGTGGAAGTGCCTAGGCCGTGTAGGGGTCTACATGACCATGTGAAGGCCACACACGCCCGTGTGAAGGCCACACATGCGCGTGTGGAGGGGTCACACGCCCGTGTAAACAGCTCGTGTAACTTATTATCCAAAAGTGATAAAAATTAAGAGCAGAGGAGACACGACCGTGTGGAGATCTCACCCCCCCGTGTGGGGACACATGCCTGTGTGGCCAGGCCGTGTGGTACCAAAATCATTGAAAACCTTAAATTCCCAATTGAACACGGCCGTGTGGACTGCCCGTGTGCGGCACACGCCGCGTGGCCACTCGTGTGGTCATGAAACCACCCCGTAACATCCCAGAAAACACGAATTCCGACGTCAAAAGATCCTTAACCTCTAATAGTGCAGAAACACACCCTAACTAGTCAAATTTTATGCAATTTAACAGCGATACAACATTACGATTACGCAATCACCAAAACACCTGATGTAATACCCCAAAAATTCCTACAATAAGGAAAGTAAGACAATATCTCTAATATAGTAAAATAAGGAAATAAAGTGCTAAAAAGGGGTAATTTTGAGTTATGGCAATATTGGGAAGTATATTATAACATATTAATTCAAGAAAGGATTAAATCGTAAAAGTGAGAAAAGTTTTGTTACCTAAGAGTAAATACTCAAAAGTTGAGGGGTTAAAGTGTAAATATGAAAAATTTGAGGGACCAATTGTGTAAATATTTTAAGGGTGGAATAATCTAGAAACTAAGAAAAATGGATGGATTGGGACCAAATTGAAAAAGGTGAAATCACAATTTTACCAAATTAAGTGATGACTCAAGGATGAAATTTTAAAAGATCATAAAGGGCAAAATGGTCAATTAGAAGAGAGAGAAATCTAGAAGATAATGATGATGTTGGAGATATTTTAGATTAATAAATAAATAAATATTAGTTTATTAATATTTTAATTTGATTTTTTTAAATGATATTATTTTATTATTATTAATTTATTTAGTATATATATGTGGAAAGAATGATGAAAAGCATCCATCCCCACCATTTTTGCATGCATTAACGTGAGAAGAAGAGGAGAAGAAAGAAAGCTTTGTTTTCTTTACAATTTGGTCCTTTCACCAAAAATCTACCATTTTCACTTAGAAATCAAAGAAATTTCCATAGCCACCAACAGAGAAAATTGACAAGGAGACTATGGGGAGCTAGAATATCAAGTTAGATTCAAGAAATAGAGGCTGGAGGAGAGAGAAAATCAAGTTAAAGATTGAAATCAATAGTACAAGGTAAGAACATCAATACTTCAATATATTTTAAGTTTGATATTATTGAAAAGCATGGAAATAATGTTATAGTAGAGTTTTCTTATATAAGGTCTTATGTTCTTGATATATTAGTGAAGAGAAATAAGTGAAAGTGATGAGAAATATTATAGAGAAAGGGAATAAGGAAGTTATAAACTTAGTCATTAACATTTTGCACTAAAACAGTTTTGGAAAGCAGCAGTAGGTTAATTTTGAAAAATCACCATAAATTGAAAAAATGAAATTAGAGGATGAAAAAGATATGTAATTAAAGCTTACTGAGTCTAGTTTCTCATAGAAGAAATGGTGTAAGTAATGGAATTGTAAATCATGAAATATAATAGATTTTGTGAGACAAGGTCAGAATGATTTCGGGTTCCCCTGTTCTGACTTTGGAAAATCATCAAAAATTGGAGAAAAATAATTAGTGGTTAAAATTTACATGATTAAAATAATTAATGGGTCTATTTTTAATATAAATAAATGGGAATATCATCTGAATCCCGTACGATGAGATAATTAATTTTTAGTGAAGAAGGGTCGAAACTGTCAGACAGCAGAACAGGGATGACATTAAAGAATAAAATGTACTTATTGGATAAACTAAAAATTCTGAAAATTTTATGGTAAGAAGATATGTGAGTATAGTTTCAGAGAAAATTAACAAATCTCAATTTGGAGTTCTTTAGCTCAAGATATAAATAATTTAGTGACTATGACTCAAGTGGACAGCTTTGAATGAATATAAATAAATGTGAAATTATAGATAATGTTACATATAAGAATGTTATATATATTAAGGATGTGGAATGGAGAGGAGGAGGAGGAAAATATATGATTAGTCGACTAGCATGAGTTTTTATTAAAATGACCAATTTATATGTTTTAGGGACTAAATTGAACAAATGTAAAAATTTAAGGGTAAATTTGTAAAATGTCAAAAAGTGATCAAATTGCATAAAATGAATTGTTTTATTATTTAAATTAGTAAATTGAAGGAAATATTAATTTAGATCAAGATTGGATGGAAATTGAGAAAATAGAAAATTTCCAAAATGTCCCTAGATTTTGGTATTTCGCAATTTAGCCTGTAAGTTCGTATGAACTATATTCTGTATAATTTTAATTAAAGTGAATGTTATTTGATGATGAATATTATATATATATGTGTTTTATTATTGAAATTGAATTATATTTGGTAATATGTACAATTATTAGATGTAGTGAGATGATTATCGGAAGGTCGATTGTGGTTGGTAGGAAATGTTGTATTATTTATATTATGAAGAATTATAAAAGCATGTTAATAATTTGAAAGTTTTAATCATTAATGGAATTTTATAACTCGGTAATGCCTCGTACTCTATTCCGATGTCGAATATGGGTAAGGGGTGTTATACCTGAAATTATCGAATTTCACAAAATTGGTTCAATAATTCACGATTGAATTAAAAAGTTATGAAACCCACACTTGAATTTGCGATTTAAATGCCCAAAAAAGACTGACGCCTGAAATCCACCAATTCCAGAAACTCCTATCGATGAAATAGTAAAACACAACAAAAGAAATGGAGTAGAAGCAAAAGAGCCAAACTCCAATCGAGATGAAAACAAACCATCGAGAAGAAGCAGTAGAAAAAAATCAAAGATTAAAAGAAAAAAAAAAGAAAATGTGAAGAAGAAGAGAAGAACGTGAGAAGAGATTTTTTAGAAACCATTTTTTTTAATAATAAAAATACCATAAAATAACTAACATAAATAAATATATATAAAACATAAAATAAAATAAAAAACAAAACTCAAATAAAATTAATTACTTAAACACACATGAGGATTCAAACCCAGAACCCAGAACAACCACCAGACCAGCAAGCGCATCCTGACATAAAACATAGCAACAAACCCAATTGTCTGATCTAGCAGCTGACCCTACCTACAAATCTCAAAACTTCCAACCCTAAATTCCGGAGTGTTACATCGAGTGCTTGAGGTGATAGGTTCAACAAAACGAGAGAGTTTTGTTGGATATTGGACTATGCGTGGCGCACGACCACTTATCAAGGGGACGTGAGCATATGCCCTTAGTAGAGATTAAACTCATGCCCTTAAATGACATTAACAAGCAAGTGTACTACCACTTGATATCATTAATAACATTTGAGAGCAACCCTAGCAAGTGTAAATGAATATGTCACAACTAAATGAATTTGTGTTCATGATAATATATTTGAAATTGAGACGGATCATGATAATAGCTCAGATGAAGATGGAGCAAATACCATTTTCGAGTAATCTGAGCATCTTTTAATAAGTGATCTTACTTAACCAAAAAAGAAAAAGAAAATTAAGATGGAGGAATTGGAAATGATTTGTTTTAGCTTATATTCAAACAAAAGTTTCTACGCCACGACTAAATGAATTTGCAGGTTATATTATTGCCAAAGAAAAGTGGTATAGGAGAGGAGAAACAAAATTCATGATTATTAATGATGATGAAGATCAGATTCCCCTGGACTTCGTCGTTTCGTCTCGTATGAAATTCCTCCATTTCTTTCAATGCTTGCTTTAATGGCTTCCCTGTCTTCTTCAATCAATGCACGCTTGGATTTAATAATGGCTGCTTCAATGTGTTTTTCATTACAAATAAGTATTTTGGGTTGAATCTTTCGTCGGAAATAATTATGTCACTAATAGTTTTAAATTAGAAAGGATTTTCACTTTACTTAAAGCACTTTTCAAAGGAGACGTCGGGTGAAATTAATGGTAATCGAAGAAAAACTACTTTATCTCCAATGCAGTTGATTCCCTTGGAAATTATGTTTTCTCTCTTAAAAGTAGAAGTGATATCGATAGTTTAAACTCGACTAAAATATTTTGAAGTTTAAGATTAATTTAATGTTTGATCCATAAGTTTAAAGACCTTTAGTAGAATTAACTCAAAAGTCTTTTTCCTTGTACCATATTAAAGAATAACCTCTAATTAATGTAGACTTCTAAGCAGAGGCGAATTTAGGAGTCATAACATGAGATTTTAATTATCATCGAGCCAATGCAAGAAAATAAAATTAAAAATTATCTAAGATATAAAAAAAAGTTAAACTTTTTAAAATATCAACCTAACATTTTGTAACCTTGCTACAAGAATAAAAATAACAATCTAAAGTTTTGTAACCGAATCCATACACGGTTAACCTCATTGATATCACTAATAAAATGAGAACTTAAAATTTTAAAATAGCAACATAAGGTTTTGTAACCGAACCAATATTATATAAAGTTCGGTTAACTTCATTAATCTCAGTAATAGAACTAAATACATCTTTACCATTTCCGTCCAGTTGGTTTTAAAATTCTTCCTTCTCGATCGTACTTAATTCCTATTGGATCCGGAGCATCATCATCGATCTCTCCAAACCTTCCTGCATTTAAAGCTACCCAGAATTCTCCTTTATGATTCATCTTAATATTATCAGGAACTCTAAGTAGCACAACAAACACTTCAGGCTCAAAATTATTTGTACCAAGATTGAACTTCAATATCCTTGTTCGTATTGTTTCAGCCACCAAAAGAAAAGAATGATTTTTGCTCAAAGCTACTCCGTTTGGAAACATCAAACTTGTGTATATAACAGATGCGTTTTTTGTATGTAGATCATATTTTAATAGCCTTTCACTAATATCAATTGATCTGGACAAAAAATCTGCATATCTACACATAAATATTAAAAACTTAATTAAAATTGTATAAATATTCAAAAAGTTAAATTAAAAAATTCCAATAGTTCAAAAGAAAAACATACCTTCTCTGGAAAGTAGTATTACTATCTGTAAAATAAATAACTCCAGTACTACTTTCAATATCTAACCCATTTATAAACTTAAATGGGATTCCTTCAATTGAGGTAACTAGAGTTTGTGCTATGCCACCATTAGGTCTAATCATTAGAAGGCCAAAATAAGCATCACCGACATAGAGATCACAAGTTATTGGGTTAAATTTCCAACCCAATGGCCTTCCACATATTGGTTCAAGATTAGGATTTGTAGACCCATCACACAACTCTTTTTTCCTAATCCAATAAAAAACCCATCCGTTAATTAACTATCTTTACAAAAAGATTATAAGTTAATGAATGCGTAAAGAATACAATTTAATGAATACTTAATTGACGAAGGAATAGCAAACTCTTTCCAACCAAGTTTTGGTCCATGCCATTTAAGTATCGGACCATCAAATACTCCAACGTATGGCCCTTCGCCTTTACAATCAAATGCGATGCTTTCATGTAACTTTAATAAGGTTAATTAATTCATAATCTTTCGAGATAATAACATTATGCTTTTCATAAAGAAATGTTTCATCAATTTTTTCAACATCATGCTTTTGATAAAGAATTCGTTGGTGAGATTGTTTCATACATAATGCAAAGTAAAGCATTAGGAACAAAAGCTGATATTTTTTCATGACTAAAAAAGTCAAAAGAATTAGCTTCTATGAAACTTTAAGGAAACGATAAGTGAAAATGTCCGAAAGAGTAAACATGGGATATATATTTATAGGGTATGTAATTACTTGGTAGGACATAATAGAATTTCAATGTATGTAATTTAAGTTCTTAAAATTGGTTTAGATATAATATTTTTTATTTAATACTATAAAAGTGAAAACCTAGGTCCATTATCTTAAGTTTTACTATTTAATTAAACTTAAATACTGTTCTCCTGTTTGGACAAATAGGCTTAAATTTACTTTAATCATAAGTCCCCAGCAAATTAATTACTTGTCTTATTAAAAATAATTAAATAAATTAATCGTCCAATCTTTAAAATAAATCTATACCACTAAAAAATATATATTGGTTTGATCATTGGGTGGAAACTTGAAATTATTTAAGCCATATTTGGAGCTAATTTTTAAGAAAAAAATATGTTTTTATAAATTTTAGATTAGTGTAAGAAAATTGATACATAAAATAAAACAGAAATTTATTATTTGTTGACAATATATTTTCTCAATACCAATCCTATGGAAAATATAAAATTTTCAAAACCGACAAGCTTGTTGTAGAACTTACTTATATGAGGTAAATTCCTTAGTGGTCACTTAAGTTTTGGATAGGTTCTATTTTAGACATTCAACTTTAAAACTTTCAATTTCGTCACTAATATTTTTAAATTTTAAATATTTAATGTATAGCTGAGGTGTGCCTTGTTTATTGAACTAAAATATCAAAGTTTACCCCCAAAGTTTACACATTTTATTAATTTGATTCAAAATCTAAAACTTAAATAAATTTAGCCCTCAAATTTACAAAATTTATCATTTAATTCTAATTCTAAAAGAATCAATAAATTTAGTCTCAACAATTTACAAAATTTGTCAATTTATTTCTAATTTATTGGTATTTTGGATGCTTTTAGGCAATAAAATAAAGGGCTTTAAAGAAAAGGTTAAAAGCTTGAATCTTGAAACCAAAACATAAATGATAAAACCCCTCGGAATGTTTGGTTCTTGAAAGAGATTGTGGTGAAAAAGAAAAAAGGAAGCAGCCATTCATGCGATTTTCACCATGGAAACCAATATCCCATTGTGCAGCTTTGATAGCAGAGAAGAAAAAGAAGACCAAAAGAAGAAATGATGCTTCTGATTTGAGAGAAGATTCAAAGAAGGAACCATCAATACTTCGTGAATTACAAGAAAACAAACTCAGGGAAGCTCCTGAAGATGGGAACAATGGACGGTCAAGATCATTAGCCAGGCTCTGCGCTCAAAATGAGTTCTTGATTGCTACTTCCATTGTTGCAGACTGTATTTTTTGCTCTCAAGATTCAATTCCAGGCCTCAACGATGCTTTTTCCAAGTTCATTACGGTGTACCCCAAGTTTCAAGCTACTGAAAAAGTTGATCATTTGAGAGTGGAGGAATATAGGCACTTGTCTGAATATTCTATTAAGGTATGTCTAGATTATTGTGGTTTTGGGTTGTTTTCTTATAACCAAACACAAGAGAATTGGGGTACAACTATGTCTAGTTCGTCTGAAGTGACTGCAAATTTGAGTAACCATGCTTTATATTATATGGTGGTGCTGAGAGGAATGGTGGGTCTTATATGCCCGCTTTCTCCGGTGTTTTCACTTCGAATCAGGTCAGGGATGTGTTTGAAACTTAGATGGATCATGATAATAATTCGGATAGGGATGCGCCAAGTACCATTTTCGAGGAAGTAGAGAATCTTTCGGTAAGTAATCTTATGAAATGTCCAGTCGATAGTTTTTGTAAATATTGAAGCTGAATTTTGTAACTATTGAGGATAAATTTATTAAAGTTTTAGATTTAAAAGCAATTAATAAAATGTATAAACAAGGTTAAATTTGTTATCAGAAAAATTGAAAATGTATAAACCAGGCAATTTACCCTTTGACACGTGTGGAGAGTGATTAATTAAAAGTATATTAAAAGAAAACAAATATTAAGATCGAGGAGTTGCAAAGCTTTGCAACAGTTTCAAGTTATTAAAATTATTTGATAAAATCATTGTAGTTTAAACTTTGTATTTTTATTTTATTGATCAAATCTAGTTTAAATTTTTAGTTATCACCAAATCAATATATAAATTTATTATTATATTGCAACTCGTAACCTAAGATTTTGGTTACCATTGAACCAATTCAGAAAATTCAAATCTAAAATAATATCAACTACCTATGATTTTGTAACCTCACTACAAGAGTAAAAATAGCAACCTAAAATTTTGTAACCCAATCAATATTCAATTAACCTAACTAATAGCACTAATAAAATGAGATCTTAAAATTTTAAAATAGAAACATAAGGTTTAGTAACCCAACCGATATATAAAGTTCGATTAACCTCGTTAATCTCACTAATAGAACTAAATACATCTTCACCTTTTCCATCCAGTTGTTTTAAAATTCTTCCTTCTTGATCATACTTAATTCCTTTTGGATCTGGAACATCATCATCGATCTCTCCAAGCCTTCCTGCATTTAAAGCTACCTAGAATTCTCCTTTATGATTCATCTTAATATTATCAGGAACTCCAGGTAGCTCAACAAACACTTCGGGCTCAAAATTATTTGTTCCAAGATTAAATTTCAATATTCTTCCTCATGTTGTTTCTGCCACCAAAAGAAAATAATAATTTTTGCTCAAAGCTACTTCGTTTGGAAACATCAAACTTGTATATATAATGGATGCATTTTTTGTATGTAGATCATATTTTAGTAACCTTCCGCTACTATCAATTGATCTGGACAAAAAATCAGCATACCTACACTATAACAGCCCGATTTTCCAGTGGTGTCAGAAACAGTGGTTTTGAGACCACCGAATTCAGTGAATAAATTTGAAAATATTATTATTTAATATTTACAAGTCAAATATGGTTTTAAAAAGGTTTTTGAATTGGTAATTTATATTTTATAATGATTTATTAGGTTCAAGTGGTAAGACTCTAGATCAAGTGGTTTTAGAAAATGAGGTATTGAGACCTCGTTTCTATAAACCGAACCGTAAATATTTATAAAAATATTTACGGAGTGTCATTAAGGTGGTATTAAAGTTTCGTGGAAAAATTTTAACGTTTCCATAGTTAATTAATTAAAAACGACTAAATTGAAAAAAATGTAAAACTTGTTCATTATAATAATTAAGTGATTAAATGACTTGATTAATAAATAAGGAAGGATTTAAGTAATAAATATACCTAAATTAAAGTGATGAGGCGGCATATGAAGGAAAAATAATAAAATCAAGTGATAGAATGGCAATTTTGTAATTTACTTGAAATTAAAATAAAACAAATTGGAACTGGAAAGTTTTCTAGGCATTTCTTCTTCAATTTTCGGCTTAAACCACCATAGGAGGGAGCCTTAAGCTGGTTTTCCATATTTTTGCTTAATTTGAGTTCAATTCTTGCCGATTTTTTGTAATTTTTATGTTTTTAAGATTGTTGCAATTAGGTCCAACTAAACTGTACCTTTGTTTTTTATTTTATTAAAAATTTTGGAAGTTTCCATTGATAAATATTAGATGTTTTTGATGAATAACATGAATTTAGAGCTTTGATTGTGTTGTATGATGATTTTATAAAGTGATTTTGTTAAATATTAATTTTAGGATTAAATTGTGAAAAAGGTTAAAATATTAGGGTTTGATAGTGAATTTTGGGTTTATTAGGGGCTGTATGAAGGCCTAGAATATTTGGATAGCTTATTGGTTACGAAAATTAGTTAATTTGATAGATTAACCAATTAAGGGGTTAAATTGCAAAAATTGCAAAAGTTTAGGGTGGTGGTATAAATTCAAAATAAAAGGGTATTAATTTTAAAATAAATTGGAAATTAAATATATGCTAATAAATGAGAAATTTTTATATTCTAGATCAAGATCCCGTAGATACTCGTGAAAAAAGAAAAATAGTGAAATAGTCCCTAAACTTCTACAATTACTACAATTCAGTCCAGGTAAGTTCGTACAGTTAAATTTTAATATCTTGTATAAATTGATGAATGTTATTATGCATTTATTCTATTGTTAGAAATGAATTGTTGTTGGAATTATAATATTGAATTGGATATTCAGTTTGAATTGAACATGAGATTTGAGTACATTCATAATTTGGTGTATGATGGTATTGGAGGGAGATATCAACATTTTACCCAAGTAAATTGGGGTTCAGCATTTGTTGCGAACTTTCGTGTTTTACTTTCTGTTTGGCGTAATTGGGTGGATGAGCTCTTATGAGCTTCTGTTCAGCTCTTACAAACTTCTATTCAGCTCTTACGACCTTCAGTTTAGCTTTCAAGCTTCTGTAAACGATGTACTCTTATCCTTAAGTCGTTCTTTGAATGGAGAAATCTCAGTAAGGTGATTTATTTATTAAATTTGAAAGATATGTTATTTATTTGTATTGATTTGAATACGGATTATTTATCAATTGATGTTGTAAATGACAGGAAATTGTCATGGATGATTTTTAATATATAAATTAATTATAGTTAGTTAGGTAAGATTTTTGTTTAACCCGTCGAACTTACTAAGCTTTATTAAGCTTATTGGTATTGTTTAATGTCTTTGTAGATTTTCAGAAGGTTGGACGATCAGATCGGCACTCAAGTCACAGTATCCAGCTTATCTCGGTAGCTTTTGAAACGTTAAATATGGTTTATATGGCATGTATAGGCTTTTGTATGGTCTTAGTCAAAGTTTAACTTATGTAAATATTATGAATATTATTTTGTTTATATAATCAACCTACATATTGGTAAGAGATATAATTGTGATTTTAGTATAAGCGATATATGTGTGTACGTATTTGAATTATAGTGAACTTTGGTAACTTGGTTAGGTAAATTAATTAGGTAAGTTTGGATATTTGGTGGACATATTTTAAAGTTGTCATTTGAGGTACTTAAGGACATATTGGTTGTATGTGGTAATAATACATGTTTAAGACTTGATTTTAGCTTGTGTTGAATGCCTTGTTGATGTGTAAATTGTTGAGGCTAGGTTGGTGTCAATTTGGGTGAGAAATTTGGCTTAGAAAATGACATATTTTCTTCCACACGGGTAGAGACATGCATGGGCGTGTGTCTCAGCCGTGTGTGACACACGGCCAAGTGACACAGTCGTGTGTCCCTTGTATCTTCTTAAGAATGCAAGTCAGTATGCTCACACGGCCTAGCACACGGGAGTGTGATTTGGCCGTGTGACCCAAGTCAGAGACACACGAGCATGGACACGACCGTGCGACCCTTGCAATGTTGAAAATTTTAAATGTTTCTGAAATATTCTTTGAGTTTCCGATGTAGTCCTGACTAGTTTCTAACGTATATTTAGGGCCTTGAGGGCTCGTATAAGGGACAATATATATGATTTTGATTGATTTTATTATGAATATTAATATGTTATGAAACGTTTGAATTTTTTGTCTATTTGATCTATAAATCTCGGTAATGCTCCGTAACCCTGTTCCGGCGACGGATACAGGTTAGAGGTGTTACTTACACATAAATATTTAAAACTTAATTAAAAATTATGTAAATATTCAAAAATTTCAATTAAAAAATTCCAATAATTCAAAAGAAAAA
The DNA here is from genome assembly GCF_025698545.1 of Gossypium raimondii. Taxonomy (NCBI): domain Eukaryota; kingdom Viridiplantae; phylum Streptophyta; class Magnoliopsida; order Malvales; family Malvaceae; genus Gossypium; species Gossypium raimondii. The sequence goes on from NC_068565.1 coordinate 5,485,195, forward strand.
CATACCTTCTTTGAAAAATAGTACTACTATTTGTAAAATAGATAACTCCTGACCTATTGTCAATATCTAACCTATTTATAAACTTAAACGAGATTCCTTCAATTGAGCTAACAATAGTTTGTGCTATGCCACCATTAGGTCCAATCATGAGAAGACTAAAATAAGCATCACCAGTATAGAGATCACAAGTTACTGGGTTAAATTCCAAACCTAATGGCCTTCCATATATTGGTTCAAGGTTAGGATCAGTAGACCCATCGTGCAACTCTCTTTTTCTAATCCAATAAAAAATCCATCACTTATTTAACTATCTTCACAAAAAGATTATAAGTTAATGAATGCCTAAAGAATACAATTTAAGGAACAGCAAACTCTTTCCAACCAATCTTTGGTTCATGCCATTTAAGTATCCAGCCATCCATCAGATACTCTTAACATATGGCCCTTCGCCTTTACAATCAAATGTGATACTTTCAGGACCTGTAACTCTAACAAGGTTAATTAATTCATAATCTTTAGAGATAGTAACATTCTGCTTTTGATCAAGAAATTGTTCATCAATTTTTTCAACATCATGCTTTTGATAAAGAATCCGCTGGTGAGATTGTTTCACACATACTGCAAGGTAAATCATTAGGAACAAAGCTTATATTTCTTCATGACTAAAAAAAGCCAATAGAATTCGAACACTTTAAAAAATAAACCGAAAATAATTAGCTTCTATGGAACTTAAAGAAACAATACTTAGAAGTGTCCGAAAAAGTAAACATGGGATATATATTTATAGGGTATGTAATTACTTGGTAGGGATATAATAGAATTTCAATACAAATTAAATTCCTAAACATAGTTAAAGTTGATTTAGTATGATAAAAAGTTATTATAAAATTAAAAACTTAGGTGTTTAAAGATAAAAGGTCCATTATTTTAAGTTTTTACTATTTTAATTAAACTTAAATACTCTTCTCCTAGTTGGAGAAATAAGCTTAGTTTTACTTTAATCATATCTCCTCCCAAATTAATTGCAATAATTTAATCACACAATCTTTAAAACTTAGTACACTTTTATTTAAACTTAAATACTGTTCTTGTATTGTACTTTGTTTTATTGCGGTATACATATTTTTAATATTTGTGGTTATTTTAAACCATAATCAAGAATATTCATTACACACAAAAATATACATATGATAAAAGAAGAGGGATATTATTAATTTTGCTTGTGGTAACACTAACAACAAATGCATGGTTTCAAATTGCAAATATATATAATGAATTGGTTGTAATTTTCTGATTTGTGAGTGTAATGGCCATCTCCCAATGTCCCACCATCTCCAAAATGGCTTACCCTTTTTATCAATAATATTCAATGGGGATCACCACCAACTAAAAAGCATAAAAAAAAAGGAGGAGGAGGAGAAGAAGAATATTTGAATGGGTTCAGAATGATGGATATTAGATTATTGAAGTTCTATTTATGATACATGATCAGTTGTTGAGGAGGACGCAGATTTTTATTTTTTGGGAAAATTTTTAAAATTATTCGTCAGAAGTTGATGGACTTCTTAATGGATCAATATTGTCATTGATTGAAGTTTCATACTCAACTTTTTTAAAGAGTCGGAGTGCTTGAGATGATGAGTTCAACAAAACGAGATTAGATTATGCATGGAGGACATGAGCATAAGCCCTCAGTAGAGATTAAACTCATGCCCTTAAATGGCATTAATGGGCAAGTGTAGTGGCACTTGATGTCACTAATACCATTTGAGAGTAACGGTAATATCCTTTATGTCACAATTAAATGAATTTATGGTTATGATAATATGTTTAAAATTGAGATGGATCATAATAATATCTCAAATAAGAATAGAGGAAGTAACATTTTCGAATAAGCCAAACGTAGGTGATCTTATGAAAAGCCAATTTTATTCCATTAAAATTAAAACTGTACTTACCAAAAACAATTAAGGCCGAGAAATTGGAAATGATTTGTTTTAGCATATATTCAAACAAAATTTTCTACACCACCACTAAATGAATTTGCGGGTCCTCCTATTACCGGTGGTAAAGGAGAGGAGAAACAAAATTCATGATAATTAATGATGATGAGGATCAGGTCCCCCTGGACTTCGCCGTTTCGTCTCGTATGGAATTCCTCCATTTCTTTCTATGCTTGCTTTAATGGCTTCCCTGCCTTCTTCAATCAATGCACGCTTGGACTCAATAATGGCTGCTTCAGGGTGTTGTTTATCTGCAACTGCCAATGCTAACTGGTCTATGCCCGAAAATTGCTTGGATTCGAAGTGTCTATAAGTTATCTCTTCATCATGTGTATTAGCCTTATACTGTGATTTTGATTCCATTTTCAATGCCGGATCAGCGATCGAAAATGGATGAAACAACCGAGTTCCAGAACTCGAAACCAAGAACAAAACATGCAGAGAAAGGCAGAACAGAACTTTGAAGCTAGCCATTGAGAGTTATCAAATTCAGGGTTGATAGTTGCATAGCTTGGTGGTTCATAAATAGGGTATATATAGGCTTCATTGCCATCTTTTCCACGATATTTTATGCTTGGTCAAATGCACACCATTTTATTGGAAAGATAATTTTTTTTTTCTTTTTACTTTTTTGGGGTCTAGAGATGAAATTTTAAGTGCTGGCATTGACTTATTCTTAAACCAACACTTGTGGGGGGATTCATTTAAGTCCAACAAACTTAGTTATTTCAGCTTTAGCATATTACCGACTTTGAAGATAAAATTAATGCCCCACTAATCCAAGATTAACTTTGTTTTAGCATAAAGGTTAAGTAAGGAATATCCATTTAGGATTTAATCTCTAAGCTCTAGCGTTTTGACGAAAAGGAAAAAGGCAGTGTTCCATGTCAGGGGTGTTGACATTTTGCATCAGCATTTGTTGGAAAGCAGTGTGGTCTGGATTTCCATTTTCTCTCTGATTCTTTCTTGCCAAACAAAGGGTCATTGCTAATTTACTCTTTCTCTCTTTTTCTTCCTTCCTTTTTTTTCTGGTTGCCCTTTTTTTCATTTCTTCAAGATCAGAAGAGCTAGAAAAAAAAACTGCTACCTCTAGGCCCTGTTTTAACATTATTAATTTGATGAAAAATGGCAGAAGGAAGACTAAGATTACCTAAATTGTTTCCTTAAAATTTTACTGTTTTTAAGGAAGTGAAGGCCCCTACTTGCCCTTGGTGCGCTTAGATTCTAAAATTTCTATATTATTTTTGAATTATCCTTTAAATCACAACATCATATCCAACCTTGAGATTTAGTTTTCATGTGCTTTCCAAAAACAAGTGATTTTTCTTTGATACATCACAAATTTAGGGGGGTTGTTGTAACATTTTAATTATTTATAGTGTTTCAATAACTACAAATGAATGAGTGTAATTAATTAAAAGTTAAATCTTTTGGTCATTGGTTAAAAGTTATATCATTTTATTTTTAAAAGAATTATAACTATTCAAACAATATTATTTGAATAGTTATGATATTAAATGAATAATTATATGTGTTTTTAAAGATATTATTATCCGAAAAGACACTTATTGAAAGATGTCTCTATGAAGAGACATGAAAATTCCTATAAATATGAATGAGATTTCATTTGGAAATCACACCAACAAATTCTGGAATTCTTTATTTCCTTCCTCCATTTTCTAATATTATTAGATTATTCTATAATGTATTACTATAGAAATCCTTTGTAGAAATTGAGTTTATTGTTATACATTGCTCAGTGCTTAGTGGACTATTTTTGTTAGTGCAAAACGCAAATAGTCATTGGTTTCATTGTATCCTCAAGGTTAATTTGCTTGAAACTCCTTTACACACCGAAGATAGGTGGGGGCGAATATAACCTTAAAGATAGTGGTTTGATACATGTCTTGGAGCCTTGTCCTATTTCTTCTTTTTCTATTCAAGTTTCGTTCGTGTGTTCGAGATTTTTCCTTACCGGAGTTTTGTACTAACAATTTTAAAGTTATATTTCATAATGACTACCACAACACATGAAAATGGAACACTAAGGGAGTTGGCTTCCAACTTTGTCAAACTTGATCAGTTTGATGGTGGCAACTTTCGATGATGGCAGAAAAAGATGCAATTTTTATTAACAAGTTTGAAGATTGCCTATGTTATGGATACTCCAAGACTGAAAGAGAATGAAAACAAATCTGTTGCTACAACCTGAGAAAGGCAAAAATGGGACAATGTTGATTACATGTGCATAATGGTTTATCTGATGGTTTGTTCAACACCTACCAAAACAAGGTCACCGTTAAAGATTTATAGGAAAAATTAGAGACAAGATACATGACCGAAGATGCTACAAGTAAGAAATTTATTGTTAGTCGTTTCAATAATTATCATATGGTTGATAGTCGTTCTATTATGGAACAATTTCGTGATATTGAAAAACTGTTGAATCAATTTAAGCAATATGATATGAAAATGGATGAAATGATTGTTGTATCTTCTATAATAGACAAACTTCCTCCATCTTCGAAAGACTTTAAAAGAAGTCTAAAACATAAAAAATAGGAAATATCTCTTGAGGCTTTGGCAAAGCATCTTCGTATTGAAGAAGAATATCGACAGCAAGACCAGAACTTAGATTCTGAAAATACCAATGCGCTTTTTACGGAGGAAGTACAAACTACTAAATCATCTAAGAGAAAGTTCAAATAGATTGATAGAACACATAAGTTAAAAAAGAAACAAAAGGGCTCATGCTATCATTGTGGTAAGCCGAGACACGTCAAGAATGAATGTTGATTTTTAAGGAAGAAATCTTCTAAGGCTGATAATAACAAAAAGTTCCTTGCAATGATATCTGAAATTAATATGGCACAAGATGATAATGCATGGTGGATTGATACCGAAGCAACCAAACATGTATGCAAAGACAAAAGCATGTTCACAAAGTTCACACAATGAGAAAATGACAATGTCTTGTACATGAGAAATTCTTCCACCGCAGCAATCAAAGGCAAAAGGTTTGTTGCACTACAATTCACTTCTGGAAAGGTTTTAACCTTGAATGATTTATATTATGTACCAAAAGTTAGGAAGAATATTGTTTCAAACTTGTGTTTGAGGCAGATAAGTTTATTTTGTCTAAGGGGGAATTTTTGTACAGAAAGGGTATATGGTTAAATTACTATTTTTTGCTTATATGGTTAAATTTCTTGTTTATGACATTATAGATTAGGTCATTTGAATTATAGAAAATTGATTGACATGCATAAGTTAGATTTAATTCCTGTTTTTAATAATAATATTGAAAATGTAATACATGTATGTTGACTAAAATTACAAGAAACCCTTTCCTAAGGTTAAAAGGAAAACAAAGTTGCTTGGTTTGATACATAGTGATTTATGTAACATGCATAATACTCCTACATTAGGTGGAAAGAAATATTTTGTTACTTTTATTGATGATTATTCTAGATATTGTTATGTATATTTATTGCATTTAAAAGATGAAACAGTTGATAAATTTTAAAGTTTATAAATCTGAAGTTGAACTTCAGTATGAATCATTTATCACGTGCTTAAGATAAGATAGAGGTGTAGAATACTATAATCCAGTTATTTTGAATCCACTAGAGTTGTCCATCAAGTTTCAACCCCTTATACACCATAACAAAACAGTGTAGTTGAAAGGAAAAATAGAGTCTTGATTGAAATGGTAAATTCAATGTTATCATATTCAGGTCTCGGACAAGGTTTTTGGGGAGAAGCTGTTCTAACAACTTGTCATATATTGAATAGAGTTCCTAATGAGGAAACAAAAATAACCCCCTATGAACAATGGAAGAAATGGAAATCAAACCTTAATTATTTGAAGTTTTAAGACTATAGAGCTATTGTCAAAGTTCCAACACTTAAATGTAAAAATTTAGGTGAAAGAGGAATTGAATGCATATTTATAGGATATGCACATAACAAGGCATATAGGTTCATGATAATTGAACCAAACGATTCAATTTTAATTAATATTGTTATTGAATCAAGAGATGCTATTTTTATGAAAATAGATTTAATTATATTTTAAGACAATTATAGTCACAACAATTGATTTATTTTTCAAATGAGAATGAGATTCCATTAGAACAAATTGATAATAATGATGAATCTTGTCAAGAATTAAGAAGAAGTAAAAGAATTAAAAGGTCAAAGATTTTGGACCAGATTTCATTATGTTTCTTGTAGAAGGAAAATGCAAAAGTATATGCAATAGGATACCTTATTATTATAATACGAAATTTGATCCTATTACATTTGAAAAGGTAATGAAATATCAAGATTCTGCTTTTCAAAAAAAAGTAATAAATGATGAGATGGATTCAATAATGGGAAATCAAACTTGGATCTTAGTTGATCTTCCACCGGGTTCCAAACCAATAGATTGTAAATAGATCTTTAAAAAGAAAATGAAAGTCGATGGAACCATTGATAAATTTAAAGCAAGGTTGGTAGCCAAAGGTTTTACACAAAAACAATGTATTGATTACTTTTATATATATGCTCCAGTAGCAAGAATTGCTAAAATTAGACTCTTAATATCACTTACCTTAATATATAATTTGGTTTTTCACCAAATGGATGTTAAAATTGCATTTTTAAATGATGACTTGGAAGAGGAAGTGTACATGGAACAACCGAAAGGATTTGTTGTTCCAAGACAGGAGCATAAGGTATGTAAGCTTGTTAAATCTCTATATGGACTTAAACAAGCATCAAATCAATGACACCAAAAGTTTGACAAGGTTGTTTTAGCTAATGGCTATAAAATAAATGAATTCGATAAGTGCATATATAGCAAATTTGAAAATGGAAAAGGTGTTATAATTTGCTTATATGTAGATGACATACTCATTTTTTGCACATATTTGGAACAAATAGAAAACACAAAGAAATCCTTGTCGAACAACTTTGCTATGAAGGATGTGGGTGTAGCAGATGTTATTCTTGGGATTAAAATAACCCGAGAGGAAAGCATTATAGCTTTATCAAAATCACATTACATTGAAAAGGTGCTTAAAAAGTTGGATCTTTTCAATTGTATACCAACATCTACACCCATGGATCCTTAAATAAAATTAGTATCTAATACTAGTAGGAAAATTCATCAATTAAAATATGCAAGTCTAATTGGTTGTCTTATGTACATAATGACTTGTACAAGACTAGATATTACATATGTTGTTGGAAAATTGAGTAGGTATACAAGTAATCCCATTAGTTTGCATTGGCAAGCTTTGAATAAAGTACTTATGTACTTAAAGAAAACTATTAACTATGGATTGTGTTATAATGGATATCCTTAAGTTTTAGAAGGGTATTTGGATGCTAGTTGGATTACAAGTTTGGAAGACCATGCATCTACTAGTGGATGAATCTTTATTCTTGGTGGAGGAGTCATTTCTTGGGGTTCCAAGAAACAAACATGTATTACTAATTCCACCATGGTAGAAAAATTTATTGCATTAGCTGCTACATCTAAAGAAGTAGAATGATTAAGAAATGTACTTTATGATGTACTTCTATGACCTAAGCCAATTTCACCTATTTCTACCCGTTGTGATAGTGAGACTACTTTAGCAAAGGCATAGCCAAGTATATAATGGAAAGTCTAGACACATTGGATTAAGACATAGCTATGCCTGACAATTAATCTCTGATGGAGTGATCAGTATTAATTATGTGAGGTCAAGTGAAAATTTGGCAGATCCTTTGACAAAAAGTCTTGCTAGAGATATAGTCAACAAGACCTCAAAAGCGATGAGACTCAAGCCCATTAATTAGAGTCACCCATGATGGAAACTCGACTCAACACTTGGTATAACATCATGTCTTTAGTTCAATGAGACAAAGTATATCATTAGTGAATGACTATTAGCATTATAAATAAATTCATCTAAGATTAAAAGTGATAGGTACCCGTAATGATAATGGAAGGATGAGTAATGTACTCTTAATGGACCCATAACACAAATATGTTAGCATGTTATAATTTTGAGAACACTCTTGATGGGATCTAACTATGTAAGTGGAAGTGTGGCCACTTCTAGGAGCTCAAGGGCTTGGCTCAGACAACACTCATGAAAAGAGGACACAGACACATGGCTATAATAGTGTCCCTGGATACTATGCATTGACCGATGTTGAAATCATTGTGTGAGATGTGTTCGGTTAATCAAATGGAATAGATGGTTCAAAGCTTAGTCTACCATGCAATTTCAATTAACTTTAACATGTTTTCACTAAGTGAAGGTTCAATCGTAGGACACCTTCATTTATGCAAATTGATTTCCAAGAATATCAAAATCTAAAATATTTTGAAAATGGGGGGAGATTGTTGGAACATTTTCAAATATTTATAGTGTTCTAATAACTATAAATGAATGAGTGTAATTAATCAAAAGATAAATATTTTGGTCACTCATGAGTGTAATTAATCATTTGACTTTTGAAAAGAATTATAACTATTCAAACAATATTATTTGAATAGTTATGATATGAAATGAATAATTATGTGTTTTTTAAAGACATTATTATTCACAAAAGACACCTATTGAAAGATGCCTCTAGGAAGAGACATGAAAATTCCTATAACTAGGAATGAGATTTCATTTGGAAATACACCAACAAATTCTAAAATTTTTTCTTTCCTTCCTTCATTTTCTAATATTATTATATTACTTTATAAAGTATTACTGCAGAAATCCTTTGTATAAATTGAGTTTCTTGTTATACATTACTCAATGCTTAGTGGACTATTCTTGTCAGTGCAAAATACAAATAGTCATTGGTTTCATTGTATCCTCAAGGTTAATTTGCTTGAAACTTTTTTGCACACCGAAGATAGGTGGGGATGAATATAACCTTAGAGATAGTGACTTGATACACACTTTGGATCCTTATCTTATTTCTTCTTTTTCTGTTTGAGTTCTGTTCGTGTGTTCGAGATTTTTCCTCACCGGAGTTTTGTACTAACAAGGGTTGAATCAACAAAGTTTGAACCTTGGTCACTTGGTGCCAAATAAAGGATTTAATCAATATTCCCTTGAGATGTGGCTTTTATAATTTAGTATTTATCTCTCACATTAAGAGGGAAAGTCTAAGAATTTTATTTAGTGCATAGATAAAACTGTAAAATTTTGATTACAAAGCTAAAAATTGTAAAAGTAGGTGGTGGTTTGTATGGAGGAGTACTTGGGTGAAGGTGAGGAAGGAGGTTTTCTGTTAGGAGAGTTTAGGGGGTTGAAGGAGAAGAGTGTATACATAAGAGTGTATGAGTTGTTTGCATGGTCCTTTTATAGTGGAGACAAGCTCAACTATATGTCTTAAGGCTATTAACACAGAAGTCTGATTTGATACTCTTGACAGTGACGGTGATGTTACGTCTTAGAATAAGATATCTTAAGACGATTGACAATCAATGACCTTGAACTTCCTCGTAGGCCTTACATAGTCTTAATGGAAACACATACTTTCAAGATTTGTTGGGCTAAGGTTCGCAAATTACTTCAAAGTCTGCTGATTGATAAGTCGACTATGTATAATTTGCCAAAATGTTAATTCTATTGGGAGACCCATATCAGATTCCTTTTGAGTGGCTATGAAATCTGAAGATGAACCCTCTCGGTTTTCTAATCTTTATGTGCCACTTTGGGCATGGTTTTTGTGAATGCAACTATTTGATTAACACTTTTTTTTTTACTTAAATCTGTTTGTCAAATGGGTTTAGGTACATATAGGGAATTCAATTCGTTGACCATCACCTACACAACAGGTAAGCAACATTTCCTTGATCCAAACATGTTTGTGGAAACTAGAGAATGTCAACAGATTCCACTAAAAAAGTAAGAAGTTACTCAAAAGGGTATAAAGATGTATTAAATGGCATACCATTTATCCCCTCGACGCATCTTTTTATATAATACAAGAGACTGCTTTTGTGATCAAATATGCTATTCATGGTCTGTTGCTTTGACTTAAACAATTCTCTTCCACTCCACAGTCCAACCATATAATAAATTCACAATGAAAAGCTTTTTTAATACTCCAACCATTTAATAAATGCACACTGCAGTTTATCTCTTAAAATTATTTACGAAAAGTTACATTTCTTTTTGTGCATAATAATATCAATCACTTGACTTTATTATCTGATTGTCTTAACCAAAATAAACTATTGCCACAAAGTCGGCAAGAAAAGGGTAGTGCATGCTCCAACCTCGATGGTGCAATTTAATAATAAAAAATACAGAATAGGATAATGAAAGTTTGCTTTGCTGATGATAATAGTCAATTCCTTCGTCTTCATCAGCTTGTAGCCGCCAATTTTGTAAGGATGTTTTTAGACGGGATTTACTTTTAGAGCGATGTATTTAATTTTATTTTTATATTAAGTTACAATATTTTTATAATATCTAATTTTATTATCATCATTATTTTTACATTCACTTGATTAACCATTTCAATCATTTGTCATTTTCATGGATTAACAAAGTATATCTCACAATTATTATGTTTATTCAACTATAAATGCATTATTTAATTCTACAGTTTTAAGTTTTTGAATGTTTTACAACTTAATGCTGCCATATGGGTACAATTTTGGATCTATCGAAACAAACAAATCTCATATGATTAATTCATTGCTTGGTGCGAAACTTAAACATATGAAAAAGGCTTAAAGATTTTATATTATCATCACGCAAAGACTTCTTTCATGGGAAACTTTATTAGGAAGGTCAAACTTTATATTTTCATATGTAGATCATGCTTATATAACACTGCCACATCCAATACTCGTAGATTGCCATTATAATTCATGTTCAAAGTTAATGTTTATCCTTCCCAAGGATGTCATCTCTAATATTCGAACTTGAGTCTTTATCTTAAAAGTGCAATGTGCCTTACCATTACACTCAACCACTTGTTAGTAATATACATAATCTTTTAATAATGAGAACGGAATTTTTTTTAAATATGAATGCATACTAAATATAGATATTAATATGCGGTAATCACTTTGAAATCCAAATAATACAACTCTTTTCAATCTCATAAATTTCATATATTGGATTATAAGATTTCAAGATAAAATGTATAATTCTGGCTCTTGAGGTTGTTAAAGAAAATTAATCATGGGATGAGCACCCATAGACTTAGTTGTTTGGGCCATCAAAAGGGGAGAATGAGAGATGGTGGAGTATATGATCGCATAATTGGCCAACTCTGCCGTCGCAGTTTATGGATGCCAACCCACTTCAACCCTTTGTTCTATACTAGCAATAAGTAATGGGTTTGACCTTATTAACTTAAATTATTAATTGGTGCTTGGCATATGATCACCACTTCACATTTTCTTCTTCTAAAAGTTTTCATACTGTGAATTAAAAATTTAAAATTAAATATGAAGTAGATATAAAATTCAAATCTGTAACTTTTTTTTCTTATTCTTAAGTTGGGGCTATTTAAAAATATGTTTTTATTTATTAATTTATCCTTTTCTGGGTGGCCTTTGGAACCGACTCTTGTTATCTATACATTAAAATTTCAAACTTCTATAGTATATATTATCTTCGTTTTTCTCCACGAATTTGTACTAATTATAAATATTTTATCTTCAACTGATGACAGAGTACTAAAAAGGTCATAAAAAACAATAAATAAATGAGTGATCATCATGAATCATGAAATTCTATAGTAGAATTAAAAGAAAAGGACAATCTATTACTTAGGTAGGATACACAACACATACTGCAACGACAACTAATCTTCGATAACAATGCTCATTGGACGAGCCTTTAGCTCGAAGCAATTACTTAGACAAATCTGAAGGGCAACGTCTAGCAAAAGACGCTAAAGAATGGTGCTTACGAAGTGGTAACTCTGTAGTACCACCACACTTTGATAGAACAATTTTTCAATGCTTCAAGAGGAACGTAGGATAAGACAAATTTAGATCTACATTTTGAGCACTTTAACAGGGAATTTTACTAATTCTTCTTTTACTTTTGGAACATTTTGAATAAATGTTTAGATTTATTTGCATATTTCTCTATAAAAATGTATATTTATTTACATGTGTCATATTAGTTGCATAAGAATGTGACTCGAGGAGACATCGAAAGATATTTTATGCCTTTGAGATGATGAATATGTGGCAATGTATGCTTTTCAAACCCATATGTCGATTCGATGTGGTTGATAACTTTAATTGATGCCTCTAGGTTGTAACCGGAACGGTGGATGCTTATATCATCTTAATTTCATGGTCTTCTCTATTGATATGCTCTTGTAATTGGTTTTAGAATTTTTGAGAGAACAATTTTGCTTGAATCATGTTTACAAAAAATGATCTTGGTGAAATTTTGAATTGTTTTGAGCTTGAGTATTGGATTGAATATTAATGAATGTGCTTAATTGAATAATTTTGCTGATGAGCATGAGAATTGATTACTCTGTTGTCTATTTCATGAGCTTTGAAAATAACTAGTGGTTCGATCGAGTAAACGGGTAGCTATTTGGTTGTTATTTATCTTTGGGTTAAAAGGTTCAGTGTTTCCTAGTATACTCCTTTGACGTAAATATGACTAAAGTTAAAGATTGGTTAAGTTTAATTAACCGAGTAATTTGGGGTAGATGTTTGGGCTGTTATCTCTGCTCACGTTCAAAGGGGCCGACCTAAATTCAAAGACAATAAAATAGGGAGAACTCAATGGTTGGATTATTTAAATTATGTTTTAATTTCATGCTAATTGATAAACTTTTGTAATGAAATTGAAAATTTTTGTTTCAATACTTTTGCTGAATTGAAATTGTGAAATTTAGAGACCTAGTGACTTTTGAAAGTATGTTGAAATTTGAATATGTTGTCTTGTTTTTTCTAATATCTTTTATGCATTGCATGTCGTTGGGGAAAGAGATTACGTACGAGTGCAAAGGTTCATTAGTTTCGATTCTTCTTAGGTGTATGGATTATTGTTCTCATGTCTTGTTAGCAAATGGTATTTCATTTGTGTACATGAAAGTGTATTTATTTGTCTCAATGATATGAAATTATGTTTTACTATCAATTTGAGTTGAGTTCTTTAGGTTGCATTCATTGTTTTGCTTGAGCACAAGTAAGAGTTTAAGTGTGGGGTGTGATAAGTGCTAATATTTAGGCACTTATATTTAGCATTTCATTTGGTTCTTAAATGAAATGTTGCATGTTAGCTTACTTTGTATAACTAATGTCTCATTTTCATTTGTTTGGGTTTTTATTTAATTATGCTTGATTGTTATATGATTTTAGTATTTGATAGTGAATTAAGTGTTTTGTAACTTGGATTAGATCCATGAGAGCTTAAGGTTCGAGTTTGAGGATAATCGGTAAAGAAACGGAGCATGGAAAACAAATCGAGCACCCCCGCTTTGTAGTTGGTGCCCAGTGTACGATTGCATGGCACTATGTTAGCGCCCCTTGTGCCAAGCTTTGATGCCGGCCCTTGCACCCCAAGCTTCGAAACTCAACCTTTAGCCCAATTAGGGCTAAGCGTTCGATTAAATCGAGTAAAAATTTTTGAGTTATCAGGAGTCCTGTTTTATCATCCTAACTCAATTTGAAATTTTTTTCAAATCGATTTGAGTGAAATGAAATTCGAGTTAAGTCGAATTGAGTGAAATCGTTCGAGTTAAATTAAAAAAATTAAACATGTCAAATAAAAATATTGTTACACTATAACTAATTATATGTTAGAACACATAAATTTGAAACCATATATATTTGAAAAGTTTTTCAAAACAAAATGATAATAATAAAATAAGATATTTGAGTCGATAAATTTGAATCATTAATTAGGTCCCAAAATTATTATTTTAGAATATTTTAAAATTTAAACTTTTTTATATATTTTAGAATTTTTAGAATTTTAAAATATAAATTTTGAAAATTTTATAAATATTTTGAATTTTTAAAATTATTTTGTATTTTTTGTTGAGAGAGACCAATTTGCTTATCTTCAAAATTGACAGTGACCAAAAAGGTATTTACACCAATTTCTTATTCAAGTTATTTGAATTATTCGAATTATGAAATTCAACTCGACTAGAACTCGAAACTTAAATCGAGTTATTTGAGTTGACTCGAACAATTCGAATAACTCGATTTGGTTAACTTGAAATTAATTTTTTTTTTAGATTTTTTCGAATCAAATCAAGTTTTGCTCACCCCTAAGCCCAATGCCCTTGCACCACAATTTGTGCACCCCTACACCAATCCTAGCGCCCCGGCACCAATGTATATATTTTCTTTGTGTTTTGTCTGAGTTTTAGGGGTATTTTAGTCCTTTATGAGTTCTACAACTTCAAGCAAGCTCTTGTAACCTAATTTAGGTTAACTATACAATATAAATAGGATATTTTGAGGTTGAAGCTCTTGTAACCTAATGTAGGTTAACTATACAATATAAATAGGATATTTTGAGAGAGAGTGAGGGAGCCTTTGGCTACTTTCTCATATTATATTTATTTTCTTATTTATTGCGTTTTTTCAACCTTATAGTTTTCTAAACTTCTTTTCTTGTCAAAGAATTATCGAAGTTTGATTCAATAAATTTGTGAAACTTCATTTTCTTTGTTCTTTATTATTCACGCATATTCTATTTTGATTACAATTATTCAAGTCATTAAATATTTGGTGGATATTTGATAGCTTAGAACAATTGTATTGTCAAATACAATAATTAAATCTGTAACTCTTTAAGTCATTCCAATACTAGTGACAAATTGCATAATTGTTTATATTGTAGTTTATGATTATATGTTGTGGATGTGTGATTTAGCATAAATAGACCCCATTGAGGTGAGTTTGTTTATTAGCATTAGGCCCTTCTCATTCTTAATGTTGTCGGTAAGTTGAATGACGGGAATTGATTTACAAGGTTATTTATTAGCAAGAGAAGTAATCCAAACAAGTTGCCTCTTGGTTACTAAACAGGTAAGGAGAGATTGTTGAGCCAACAACAGAATTAATTTATTAAAGACATTGTCATTATCATTGGGTCAATGATTGAATCTATGAATCAAATGGATATTTTACTTTTGACTAGAGTTTTTCTCATTGATTTTCTAAAACTTTTAATTATTGCATTTATCGTTTTGTTTTTAATTTGAATTTAGTTTTGATTTCCTAAAACCTCTCTTTTATCTACTTGTTTTTATTTAAGGAATAGAATTATCATTAATTTCGTGGATCGACCCTACTTGTCACTTACTACTAATCTTAAATTTTCAAGTAGGTTTATTTTTGTAGGTCTCAATAGCTTAATATGCTAGTAACGCAAGATAAAGATAAATGGAATTATATTTTATTATAATTCTATGAGTTTTTTTCCATGTATCAATTCTATTTTTTACATGTTGGGATTTTTTTAAAGATTGGTAAAATTGAACATCACATCTAACATTTGATTCTTTTTTTACAATTAAGAGTCCCTGCGAAACGAGTGAGTCTTCTGACATATGCTCCAGGCTTGGATTTGATCATTTCCTTTCTGTTGAATTTCAAATGGGGTGGCGAGGGTGGCCCAGAAGTTCTAAAGATGGCTCCATAAAGGAGTACGTCTCCTTCTGATCTCCATATCCAATTTTTCCATTCTGACTCTGATGCATAGAGCCTATAAGTTACCTACAAAAGTGAAATGGAAAAAAAATAATGGTATTATCTCAAATGCATTTCTGGTTACATGTTTATCATGCTTACAAATGTAACGAATGTTATCAATATTGTTTAACTATATTTTGGTTTACCTCTTTGGCATTGGGGTCATGCGGAGCAATGAACCTGTTACCTTGGCTGATAATGGTGGGATGCATGCTACCACCAATAGCATACATTTTCCAATGTGTGTAGTCATTGTTAACAACATGAAAGAAACCCCATCGACATCTAGGCATTCTTTGTAATAATTCCTTGCCAAAATGGTTGAATGCTAGTGTGACTTGCATGAATTGATCTTTAGAATAGCTATCACTTGCTCCTAACAACATCACCTGAAAGACAAATCCATGAACGTTTAATAAAAAACTAGGTGACAAATTGTGTAACTTGTTGAGTATTTTAAGGCAAAACTTACAGCGTCGTGATGGGTGAAATGGCAATTTGAGATGGTGATGGCAGTAGAACCCTGGATTGCATCAATAAGCCCATCATGGCACTCAGACATAGAAATGTGATCAAGCCAAATATTTGATGATCCAAATATGGAAATTCCATCTCCATCACCTACTGTTCTATAACCAAAGTGATCTTCAGAGTCCCTGATTAGGCCACCGGAACTTGGAACAATGCGATGGATATGAATGTTGTGAATGATGACATTGTGCACAAATTGAAGTGTAAATCCAGCTCCATATGCTATATGAACATCTGCTCCACGGCCATCAATTGTCTTATGACTTTGAACAATTAGCTCTTGTGACAATTTGATGTGCATGGTACGAGCAAAAATGATCCACAATGGCCTTTTTTGGATCACAGCGTGACGTAAGGTTCCTGGTTTTGGGTTTAGAACATCATGATCAGAATTATCTGTCACCACATAGTACTTCCCCTTACTTCCACCATGAGTTCTATGGCCAAAACCAAGCACACATTTTGCCAATCGTTTACGATTTTTGGCCCAATTCTTCTTACACCGCCAACACCTATCAATTGGATTGGTCGCCATGCACGGACCAGTGTACTTCTTGTGTTTTCCTCTCAAGTATCTTCTCGTGTTGTTAGTAATACCATCCTCAAAATCTATGGTTTGGTTGGCACTAGTTTCTTTAAGAAACCTGCAACAAATTGTCCAAGATAATATATGATGCCTCTATTTAAAATAAGATAACAAAGTTTCAAGATCCTGCAAATGGTGGAGGAAATTAAATTCTAAGAGTTGTGGCTCTAAAGCATCTAAATTATGAAAATTTGATCATTACAATGAAGGCGTGTGATTGTTGTAACCTAATAAGATTATGAGTAATAATGTTATAGAATACATGCATGAAAGATTAGTAATTGCAATAAAATAAAATGAAAATGAGAAGAACAAAGAGTTTAGCTTAATTAATTGATGTATATATTCTTAATTGTTGATATTCAATAGGATAATAGTTCAGCTTTCAATATCTGTACCTTATTTTATTATCCCTAAACTATGAACTTTTTATATAAAACATGAAAAAAGAGAGATAAAATACAAGGTTATGGTAAGATTTACTTGTTAACGTTATAGTTGAAATGATTGGTGACGTTTTCTGGGTTTGGCTCATAAGTTGCCAAGGTAATATTCCATGCTTCTTCCTCACGTTGCTTCCAAAAGTCATCAAATTCAGCAATATTTGCCCATAATCCTGGAATTAGTGCGGCAAACGAAAAGAAAAGAGCAAACCTCACCTTAGGTACCTCCATTGTTATTTTCTTACGATATGTTTCGTTTCTTAAAGGTATACTTGGGTTTTCAAATCGATGAAGATGATGAAACCCAAGTATACCTAGTGCTAATCTGGTTGGCTAAAGCCTTGTTTATTTTGATGGAGACAAGAATTTTTTGAGTCGCCTTAAATAACCTTCCATGAAATTGTATGTCTCTAAAATTATGGCACCTGACTAGCCATTAACCAACCATTTTATGTACAACCTAAAACTAAACTTTTCCCCCTAAAACTATATGCAAGAAATTGGTTGGCTTTCATACCTTGTTTTTAACATCAACCAAATGAATACATCAATTTACCACAGGTGACGCTCGCTCATCTTTTATTTACTTTTTAGTTTTTAATTATCCATTAAATTTATTTATTTTAATAAAATAAAATCATCTATATCATTAAAATTTTAAATAAAATTAATTTCTCCTTCAAAAACTTCCTAAATTTTAAAACTCTTGTTATGGATAAATCACTAAATTATAAAAAATTATTTTTTTCAAATACTGCTAAAAGTTAACAAGGGAAGAGAATATAGTATGTATAAAGAAATTTTCAAAAAAATAAATATTATTTAATTAGTTAATTAAAAACCAATAGTGTTTAAAAGAATTATTAGATTTTATAAGATTTCATAATTCTAAAAATATTATTTAATTAGTCTTTAATTTTTAAAATATTATATGTATTTTAAATTTTATAAATACTATTAAAAATTTAAAAAATTAATACTATTTAATAACATTATTAAAAATAAAAAATCCTAATTTGAAATTTTATATAAAGTCTAAATGTTTAAAAATATATATATGAAATTTAAAAAATCCTAATAGTGTTTAAAAATATAAATGAAATTTAAAAAATCCTAACATTATTAAATGTTTTACATGTTATTCATTATTCCTCCAGTTTAAGAAATAGATACAATTATCTCACAAAGTCGTAATAGCATCAAACCAAACAAGACCCATTGATCCGGTGTTGTGCGACGTACAATTAGAAGAATTGATATGGTCCATAATTGTTGTAAACGGTCTACTAAAGAATAAATTGACGTGGCCAATTAAATGAGTGGTTGGATTTGTCAAGGAAAATAACAATCGGGTTTAAATGAACCTTGTAGTTGAGGTCATTGATTCAAGTTAGGTCCTTCTAGTTCTCAAAGCTACCAAGGAGCTAAATGGCGGATGCGGATTCGGGATTGTTCGTTCAATAAGTGTTAGTTGGACGTTCCCGCAGTTAATTTACACATGGAAGGGCTAGTTGTCTGAGACGTTTCCTTGATCTCTATAATCGACTTATCTATTAGAGGAGAAAATTCATTATCCGGGATTAGTTCGAAACTGAAGCTTAAATCGTGACTGAAGTTAGAGAGCCGTCCATTTGACTTATTTATTTTTAAATTCATTTTATTTATTGCTACTTTATTTTTATTTTTATTTATTTATTTTCTAAATTTAATCTATGTTGTTTTGTATAAATTGGCACGAGTCGCATGCATGAAAACTACCAAGTTCTGTTTGTAACAAAATTTGATTAAATCAATCAATTAACTTTACTCCTTATACTACCATTTATATTTTGTTTAAATATAAAAAAATATTTTAATCGATTCAACACCATTTAAAATGGTTAAACTAAACCAATCGGCCCAAATCCAAGAAATCCAACTCAAATTACCAAGCCGAATAAAATAAGAAATAAGAAAAACAAAAAAAAATCTAAACTAAGCTAAGCCTTAAATCGGACACAATAAGAAATCAAAATAAAAATCTCTTGCTTTTTTGAACTAATATAATATATATAAGGATTTGATTTCAATTTTATTACTTTTAAACAATTTTATAGTAATTAATATTTTTAAAAATATAAATTTTAGAAGGTTGTAATTAAAATATGTAATTACAATATAATTATATTCTATCAACTAAATACATTTAAAATATTATAAGTCTTTATAATTACAAAAGAGTACACTTTCATTCTATTACTCTATACCTTTTTGCTAAAATTCATGTCATAAGAATAGGAGGAAGGGTATGTCGAACTGTTGTATTTTACTTCTTCTTATGATTAAACAGGTTCCTGCATATGCTTTTTTGTTAGTTTTTGACAACAAAGGCTCTTTCAGGTCTGTTAACACTGTACTCGAATTCTACTCTTTCCCAATGAAGATGATCCTTTCGGGAGCCTCCTGGATGCTATAAAAAACTGATATGAGAAGAGCTACATTGCACATGATTTGTGGTTCGGTGTTCTATGACTGCATTCAAACTGATTTGGGTTACCAGATTATGTCATCATCATTCTTCTTTTTTCTCTCCAGACGCACAAAATATTGGAATCTCAGTTGAACTTCGTGCCATTTATAAGCCAGAAGTATGTACTTATGGGTTTCTTTTAATACATTAATCTCAATTTACCAATTTACTCACCTAAAGTGAAGTCACAAGAGAGTGCAATTTGTAGTTTTAATACAAATTTTGAAGTGATTGATCTCACAAGGAGGGTATGAGAGTGAACGTCCATGATCAATGAGCCAAACACGAGATTTGTGTAATATTTGTTATTCTCGACATTTCATTTTATGGATATATTCATAAGAAAGCGTATGTTTACAAAGCAGGTAATTAGATCTCCAATAGATTGTATGCTTTAATTGATCTTACATAATATTTATTAGAATTTATTTACAAAAAATATAAATTTTAATTTTAAAAAAACATGAATTTTGTAAGGATCATAATGACCGTTTGTTCAATCCTAAACTTGACTTAGCTCCATCTATAGGCACTTTTAATTAGTATCTACAACTATAAAATCGTTGGAAAAATAAAAATATATATCTTTGATGTATTATAGGTGTATGAAATATAATTAAATAATAATTAATTATAAATAAATGTTAAAACTCTAAACTTGAGATCTTATATACTAGACTTAAACTCGAGATTCCAAACTCAAGACCCTAAACCCTCAAACCCAATATCCTAAATTTGGGAGTGATTAATATTTATTTATAATAGTTACGATTAATGTTTAATTATATTTAAATAGAAACTTATAAAAATTATGTTTAAATTAAATTATTAATATATTTATTTACAAATTCTCCATATTTTTTATTTTTTTTAATAATGATGTGTTATGTTTTTATTCACTAATGATATTTTAGACTATACACGGAGCATAGTAGAGAACCACAGGCAATGGCTCCCCTAAAATGGTAAGATTTTAATTTAGGCCTGTAACACTCCTAACCTGCATCCGTCACCGAAATAGGGTTTCATAGCATTACCGACCAAACAGATATAATTTCAAACATTTCATATTATATAATATTCAAGTCTAATTTGTAAGCATGCCAAATTCAAACTATTTTACCTATTTCATGTTCATTTAAACATTAACTTAACATGCCATAATATGACCTTAACATAAACACATATTTATATGTATATAAACAACCAATATTAACTTATAATCTTATTTACAATCATTCCACAAAATGATTAATAGTTAGACACTCTAGGTACATGCCAACACATTTCAAAAGGATAAACATCACCACATTTGAGATCAGATCGTTGTTGGATGCTGATTCAATTATCAAAATTAATTAAGTACTTAACCTGTGTACAGAAAACAAACTGTACTCTGAGTAAAACTCAGTGGTATTTCTATAATCCGAATATTTAAAGACTAGATAATATAATATGCACATTTTAATTATAAGCACAATTGAATATTAAAATTTATTCATACAATGACATTAGTCATTCAATATTCAATTCATAAATACATCATTCATACCATACTCAATTCTCATCATTTGCTATATAATAGCTTTTCAATACACATATCATTTAAACAACAATATTGTTCATCCCATACCCAATTCATGAATACACAATTCATGAATACACAATTCATATGTCTCAATTCATATTTCAATTCACTGCACCATTTTCATTTCACATACAATATCATCTAACATCAATCATAATGCAATTTCGATTAATTACCCCTATTAACATGACTCGGACTCGAACAGATACACGGATCCAACCAAACACACCAGTTTGGCACCCAGTGCCTCATCGGATAATTCGAAGTAATAATTTAACACCCAGTGTCTCATCGGCTAAACCGAAGTAAATTGGCACTCAGTGCCTCATCGAATTAATCCGAAGTAGTAAATTGAAACCCAATGTCTCATCGACTCAAAGTCGAAGAAATCCCTGAACTCTTTCAATCCTATGGCATGCCATTTATATCCGACTCAGCCCGATACAGTTAATAGGGTTCTAATTCACTTTTCAAATACAACCAATATTCAATTCAATACAAATAATCAATATACTCAATATATATACCAATTCAATCAATATAAATTCAATAAATTCATCACATAGTAAATCAATCCATTTCAATTGCAAAACACAATAATTCTCACCTCAACACTTACCATATACATTAAATTAAATTATAACAATTAACAACTAAATTCAAATTATAGAAATACAAACCAGAAATCCCGAGTTATTCCTCGTCGACTTTATCTTTTTCCTTTTTAGTCGAAGGTTCCAATACGATGTTAGCTACGGAATTAAAACAATTAAAAAAATCATCAATACAACACTGTACAAGCCCAAATTTGCCCGGGGCCAAAAAACCCAATACACCACAAACCTAATCTAAACCCAAACCCAGGCCCATACCAAATGAACCAAACCCAAACCCCAAGTGCATGCCAGGCCTGGTATGGCCCAAACCCAAAAAGACCAATACCT
Source organism: Gossypium raimondii (assembly GCF_025698545.1). Lineage (NCBI taxonomy): Eukaryota > Viridiplantae > Streptophyta > Magnoliopsida > Malvales > Malvaceae > Gossypium > Gossypium raimondii. Next base: position 5,507,486 of record NC_068565.1, read on the forward strand.
CAGCCCAAAACCCAAAACACAAAAAAAACCTAGCAGGAAACAAAAAACCCTAGGCGCCGCACTTAGATCCGCGCCACTTGCTCTACCACCGCCGCACCTAACCCCTAACCACCTGCCACCGCCACGGTCACATCGCCGCCATCTACTTGCACCTGCTCCGCCTACAAAAGGAAAGAAAACACGCAAAGCAGAGACCAAGCAGTAGCAAATAGTAGTAATATTATATTGTATCAATTTTTGCCTATAAAAGAGGCCGAATGTTATCTCTAAGCTTCTTCGGTTTTTGGTTTTTTAGGAACATTCAAAAAAAATAAAACAAAAAAAAAACTTTAAGGTGACTACTGTTTTTTAATTTTAATATGTTATTTTATTATTTTATTTTATTTTATTTCTACCTATAATCAAAAATAACAAAAGAAAGGGGACTCACCGGTGAACTTTCGTGATCGCATCATCGGAGAAGGGGGAGTCTTCGCCGCCGTCGGGACCGGATCCGAAAGGAGGCCGAGGTTCTCCTCCGTTTTGGCCATCTAGAGGGTTCGACCCTCAATGGCGCTGCAAGATAAGGGTCGAAAGCCCATTCCCTTTCCTCGTCGGCCACGGCCATGGCAGTTGCTCGGCGGACGGACTGCGAAGCATATAGGCCGGAGCTTGGGGGGCCATGGGGCAAAGAAATGCTCTCAAAAAAATTTTTTTAAGGCTGGTCAGAATGAATTTTTAGGTTTTTTTTTAGTGTTTTATAAACCTTCTAAATGGCGTCGTTTTGGAGGGGTCAGGAAAGGCCCAAAACGACGTCGTTTTGGCTCCTGACCCGAAACCTGACCCAACCTTAAGGAAGGATCTGCGTTTTTTGCTTCAGTGGGATATTTACCCCCACAGTCCTTCCGCCTTTGCGACGCGTTGCAATTCGACCCCTTTTCTTTCTTTTCCTTTATTTTAATTTATCCGCATAAGTTTACTTTTGTTTCATTTTAGTCCCGCCCAAAGTGATACGTTTTGGGGGCGGGATATTTACTGTTTTGGTCCCCCTCCTTTCGCGCGTGTCACAATTTAATCGTTTTCTTGGTTTCCATTTTCATTTCTCCCCTAAGATTCTATTTATTTTTAATTTTATATTTTTCTATTGTTTTTTTTATTATTTAACTAATTAGGTTATTATTATTATTTTTTTTTTTTCTTTGTATATATATTTTTGTTTTATTTTATTATTATATTTTTACTCTTCTTAAGTACATAGTTATTTAATGATTTTTAGTAGTTATTTAATGATTTTTAGCATTTAAAACTGTTTTCATTTTTATCGTATTTCTTATTTATTTATTTTCTTTATTATTATTTTACTTAATATTTATTTATTTATGTGTCCATTATTATTTTAAAACGTTTTAATTCTATTCGTTTATTTACTTGATATAATTGATTTGTATTTTTTATTTAACTTATCTTCGTTGCTATTGCTCGTATTATTTATGCTTACATCATCGTATTCATTTTTGTTTTGTTACGCATATTGACATCATGTTTTATTTCTACTATTTCGTGTTAGATTAATTTTATTCAATGCATAAATTATGATTTTTGAATAAGCAAAATCTTGTGTTTAGATTCGAGAGGTCGTACCCTAACTTACTGGGTTTCGATTTTCACAATAAATCTAAATACACGAATCTTTTCAAACTCAAGTTTTAAACAATCTCTGAAATTAAAAAGAGATCGTGTCCTAACTTACTGGGCGTGATCCCTTTTTTCCTCAAGTTTTAAATGATCTCGGAAATTAAGAAAAGATCGTGTCCTAACTTACTGGGCATGATCCCTTTTTTTTAATCCGAGATAGCTAAATATCTTTTAAATAAGTAAATTTTCGGCATTCATTCGCGCATCGGGAACTTAAGACATTGTGTCCTAACTTACTGGATATAATTTTTTTCTCGATTAACATGAAATATGCCATTTTTTCAAAAATTTTCAATATTTCAATAAAGGATCGTATTTTAAATCTCTTTAAAATCTTCAATCTTCGACACTAAGACATTAAGTAATCAACTAGGTACCAATTTTTGGGCGCTACGAGGGTGCTAATCCTTCCTCGTACGTAACCAACTCCCGAACCTGTTTTTCTAAATTTCGTGGACCAAAATTGTTGTTTTAATAAAATCAAATCGTTTATTAAAAACAACCACTTTTCAAGGTGATCCAATCACACCTTATCAAAAAGGATTGGTGGCGTCTCCCGTTTTCATTTTCGTTTTCAAAATCTAATTCGACCCCGTTTTATTAAAAAAAATGGTGTCAACATTAAAAAAAATCATCAATACAACACAATTCAATCTCATAATTAATAATTCAATTTTTATTCCATATTTGTCTAAATTTCAATTTAGTCCCTAAATCGAGACTTTTTTTACATTTAATTCTATATTTTCATTCAAATTCTACTTTAAACTAAATTTAACTCCCTAATTTCACTTAAATCCCTAAATTTCAAAATTTTCACAATTTAGTCCCTATTACACAAAATTTACAATTTATTCTACAATTCAATCCTTTTCATTTCTAACCTAAAAATCTATCAATTTAACCTCTAATACTAAAATTATTTAACATAAACAACACTTAAAAACTCAATAATATCTAAAATTTTGACATGAGTCGGATAGTATTTTAACACTAAGATTCCAAAACATAAAATTATAAGAAAAATAGACTAAATTGACTAACCAATTGAACTTGAAACTTTGAAACCCTAATTTCTCCTTTCTCCTTCTTTCTTTCCTTTTCTCTCTTTTTCCTTCTGTTTCGTTTCTATCTTTGTTCTTTTTCTTTCATTTATTTGTTTTATTATAATATAATATAATATAATATAATATAATATAATATAATATACTTAATTCTTAAGGTAATATATTATAATATATATTTTAACTTAAAATTTAGGATATTGCCGCCTCATCTAAAGAAAATGGCATAATTGCTTCTTTAGTCCTTTTAGTTTTTTCTTTAATCTATAATTCAACTTTCACCCTTTATGCAATTTAGTACTTTTACCTAATTACTCTTAATTCATGCCCTAACCAAAACCTAATTAACCACACAACTAACTTCGTAAATATTTATTACTAATTTACGAAAACGAAGTCTCGGAAATGCATTTTCCGACACCCGTGACTATCGGGTTGTTACAAGACCCTTTATAATTTATAAAATTTTAAATTAGTAATAATAAAATTACACTTTAGTCCTCAAAAATGATAAAAATTTAATTTATTTTTAAAAAATTATAATGATATAGGCTATTAAAATAATAAAATTATATTTGTAAAAATATACAATTTAATTTAGCCCACCAAAAAAATTTTCTGAATCTGACACTATATACATAGACGGTGTATGAAATATTATTCCTTAAAAGGAATAAAAAAAAAGCAATATACTAACTATGTTTAAGAATTATTGGTTAACGCGACTATACAAGTGGATTATAGAAAAGTCAACATTTGCATAGACTTCAAGAAAAGGTCCACATTTGCATGCTATGAAGTATTGCATGGAGTTCCCATTTATGGTCAAGCTCAAGTTCGGTGTAAACGCACAATTCTATTCAATTCTACTCATCTAATGCATAGTCAAACTCGAAAAAGAATTTTGGTGTCAAGAAATGTATAAAATTTAGAAAATTTAGGATCAAAACTAAAAATTAAACTTGTTCAGTTCCATGCAAGTACTTGGTTTTGATTTTCTTCAACCTTGCAACAACTTCTTCCATATCAATCCTTTCCTCTGCTACCTCTGCTGAACATTCCAGAGCTAATTGCAAAATGAATAATTTACAATCCTTTGCTGCTAACCCTTCTCTTTCTCCTGTATTTAGAAGCTTACTGTCTACCACATCAACTAAGGAAGATGGTAATGATTCTTTCACCCAACGTTTCAAGCTCATTTCTTCCCCAAACATATCATCCGTCTGCTTCTTTCTTGTGAAAGTTTCCATGACAAGAATCCCGAAACTATACACATCACTTTTGTAGAAACAATCCCTTCTGATCCATATTCTGTATAAGAAAATAATTTAAATTCATTATAAATTTATTTGAAGAATAATTTGAAGGCAAGCACAAGTCTATATACATTACCTGGTGACATGTATCCAATAGTTGCTAGTGTCTTTGTTTGTATCATTGAATCTTCTTCGCCTAAGAGTTTTGCAATGCCAAAATCACCCAAATGCACTACCATATCTGTATCTAGCAGGATATTGTTTGGCTTTATATCGCAATGAACCACGGAAAGGGAATGACCATGGTGGAGATATTCCACTGCCAATGCAATGTCTATCACTATATTCAACCTTTGCAAAACATTCAGAAAATGGTTTTGAGAATATAGCCACTTCTCCAAGCTTCCATTAGGCATGAACTCAAGTACCAAAGCTTTAAATTCAACATTAGAGCAACTATTAATGATTTTAACCAAATTCCGATGACGAATGTTGCGTAGTACCTCACACTCGATATCAAAGCTTTTAGAAGCTCTAGCTTGATTTACATGCAACACTTTTACTGCAATGGTCATCCCAGTTGAGAGAGTTCCTTTGTATACTGACCCGAAACTCCCTACCCCAAGTAGATTGCTTTGGGAAAATCCATCAGTAGCTTGAGCAAGGTCATGGTAAGAAATTCTTCTCCATTCAGGTAACGGTGGCAAATTTTCTTGAATTGGTAGTTCAGCTTTCGAATTTTGACTTCGTAAAAGAATGATAACCACCGTTAAAATTCAATTAAAATTCTCTTTTATCATTTTCACCCTCAACTTTTAAAACTCAATTAAGCTGTTACTTTTTAGACGGGAGAACTAATTAGATCGTTAAAATTTTAATGATGTTAATGTAGAAATTTACTTGACAATTTACATGTACGTCATAAAGGTTCAATTTTTTAAAAAATTCAAAAAGAATTTCATAGAACTTTTTAAAATTATCCACATCTTTAATGAAATACATGTGAATTAGTATATGTAGACTTGGTTAAAATTTTAATAATTAATTTTTATTAAAATTAAAAATTAAATTAAAGTTTGAAAACTAGAAGCTAAAAATTAAATTTATGAATATTCTTATAAACTTCAACCTTACAGCCTTTTAGAAAATATACTTTTTCACTGTACGAGATATTATAAACAATAATCATACAATCTATCATTCTATTATGATCACGTGGAACACAATTATTAGCCTGAAAATTAAATTAATCAAAGTACGTATTGCAGAATATTGAAAGTTTTGGTTGGAAAAATCCACTTTCTTTGGTGGGACAATTATTGATCGAGTTGCAGGTAATTATCTACCAACCAGCGTACCAGCATTGACTGTCTCACGCAGACGTCGTAAACCAAGCAATTAAGAAGAAATCATTTAAATTACGCAAATAAATCATTCAAAATACTTTCTCAAGTTGATTTAATTTTAAACATTTACAAATTCATTCTCTAGTGTATTTAGATTTAGATAAAAAAATTTAAGCTATGTTCCGATAATTTAAATAAGAATTTTAAGCTTTATTATTTTTTAAAAAATATTTTTTTATTCTTATATTTTTTAAAGATTATTTAAATTTAATTTCAAAAAATAACATCTTCCAAATATAATCAAAGTTGAAGGCATTTAATTTGGCCCTTGACTCCTTTTTTCAGCTTATCTATAGGATGACTTAGTATTTCTTCATACAATCCCATCCAAACGAAATGGCTTCCTTTTTTATTGAATGAGTTGCTTTCTTGATCTTGATAAATTGTGAAATAAAAAAGATTCATTTATCAATTATTTGATAATTCTTAACCACAGTCTTAATATTTTTGTTACTCTTGGTACTGATATCGACCCAGGACTCAATATCGACCTTATTTCTAAGACAAAAACGAATAATTCTCCAATTAAAAACTTTTCTGTGCAAAAAATTCCCCATAGCATCTAGGATATCGCCTTCTCCTAGATAATTATGGATAGAGATATCCCTCAATGTATCAAAAAAATTTTGTTTATCCATGTTGTAATGATAAGAACTCTCTTCCCTCTTATTTACTTGGAATGGTGATCCATAAGCATATGGGTCCCTCTTATTTTGATAATTAATAGATTTATATAATAAAAAATCATTGTTTATTATGTCTCTAAACGTTTTATATAATCACACTTTAGGTCAGTGTCTCTAATTTTTAAATACATTTATTGGCCGATGATGGGGTAGTGCCACCAATGTGTCTAACAACACCAATGAACACTGTAGAAATAGGATAATTTACATACATGATTTTAAGTTAGGTTATTTTAAATAATTAATTAGAAAATCTAGATTACTTTTAAAACAAACAGTAGCAGTTGGATTCCCATCCACCATACATTCATTTTGCTGATTATTTAATGAAAGAGTTTCCGTTATTCCATATCCTTCATCAACCCAAGTAAGCCAATGGGAAAATCTCACTTTATGCTTTCTCTTGTAGTTGTGATTTTGTTTCTAAATTTTGTTTGTTCTTTTTCCATGGAATCACCCAACATCACCACAGACCGGTTAGCTCTTCTTGCATTGAAATCTCATGTAACTTCTGATCCAAAACGTTTTTTAGCAACCAATTGGTCTACTAGCACATCTGTCTGCAATTGGATTGGCATCACTTGCGGATCCAAAAACCTTAGGGTCACAGGTTTGAATCTTACAGGCATGGGTCTGGTAGGCACCATACCATCACACTTGGGAAATCTATCCTTCCTCTCCAGACTCAACATTATGAACAATAGTTTTCAAGGCTTATTACCCAACCATTTGGCTAATTTGCATCGGTTGAAGTTCATAAACTTGGGTAACAACAAATTCGGCGGAGAAATCCCATCATGGTTCGGTTCCTTCACTCGACTTCAAAACTTGTATCTATTCGGAAACAACTTCACTGGTTCAATCCCATCATCTTTGTGCCATTTACCAAAGCTAGAGTTTTTGAATTTGGGAAACAACAATCTGCGAGGGCAGATTCCTGTCAAGATTGGAAACCTTTCCACCTTGAAGACTTTGCATTTGGGAACCAACCAGCTTTCAGGTTCCATTTTCCCCCTGCAATTTATATTTGAAGATATATTTCTGCATTTTTTGCTTACCAACAATTGTTTTATAATTACATAAAACTAGTTGTAATATCAATTATATTTTTTAGGTCAAATCCCTGGAACAATTGGTGACCTTCTGAACTTAGAGAGGCTTCGCTTTTCAGAAAACAACTTAACAGGGCCTGTGCCTTCAAGCATTGGGAACTTGACATTTCTGAGTTACCTTGATTTTTCCTCTAATAGCTTGTCAGGTAGAGTATCACACTCTCTCTATATATATCTTATTTTATGCTAATTTTCAATTAACAACAATGATATCATTTCATTAAATATTAACTAGTGCCTATACTAATTTATATACAAATTATGGCAGGTGCACTTCCATTTCAGATTGGAAACTTACAGAATCTTGAAATCTTATCCTTGGGAAATAATAGTTTCTCTGGTTCCATCCCTCCTCCAATCTTTAACATATCGACAGCATTGATGATTTGGCTTGGTTTCAATCAACTCTCAGGCCAGCTTCCATCAACAGCAGGCCTTGGACTTCCAAAACTAGAAGGGCTTTACCTTGAGCTAAATGAACTAAGTGGACCAATCCCAACCTTTATCTCCAACGCCTCTAATCTTATTTTTCTTCAACTAACGAATAATTCTTTTTCTGGAACTGTTCCGGATACGTTTGGCAATCTAAAATATTTGCAACGGTTGGACTTAGGGCATAACAACTTAAGTAGCAAACCTTCTTCCCCTGTATTGAGCTTTCTCTCATCATTGACAAGCTGTAAAAGCTTGGAAGTTTTGATATTTGATGATAACCCTTTGATCAATGGTGAACTTCCAGTTTCTGTGGGGAATTTATCTGCTTCTCTAACTCTTTTCTATGCTTCTCATTGCAACATTAAGGGCAGCATCCCCTGCGAAATCGGAAACTTAAGCAAATTGTTCTGGTTAGGCCTTGACCACAATGACTTCACTGGAACAATACCTGCAACACTTGGAAGATTGAGAGAGTTGCAAGACGTTGATCTTGGGAGTAACAAGCTTGAAGGAAGCATTCCATCCGAGTTATGTCATCTTGAAAGGTTGGCTTACTTAACTCTCACTGACAACAAACTATTTGGACCAATACCAGAATGCTTAGGTCATATGGTTTCTCTGAGGAATCTTTTCTTAGGCTCCAATAGTTTTACCTCAATCCCATCAACCTTGACGAGACTCGACGGCATCTTGTTCCTAGAGTTATCTTCGAATTCACTGAATGGATCACTCCCAACTGATATCGGGAACTGGAAGTCTGTGACCAATTTGAATTTGTCAGATAATCGGTTCTCAGGTGCTATCCCAAGCAGCATTGCTGATCTCATGCATCTAACTCATCTCTCGTTATCTGGTAATATGTTGCAGGGTTCTATTCCTGCATCATTTGATGAGTTAATAAGTTTGGAATACTTGGATCTCTCTAGGAATAACCTTTCAGGAATGATCCCCAAGTCCTTAGAGAAACTCCAAAATCTCAAATCTTTCAATGTCTCTTTCAATAGACTACAAGGGGAAATTCCTAGCAGAGGATTATTTGGAAACTACTCGAGCCAATCATTTATAGGCAATGAAGACTTGTGCGGTCCATCTCGACTTCAAGTCCCACCTTGCAAAACTGATCCCTCCAAGAGTGCCAATCTTTTAAAATATATTCTACCTGTAATTGGCTCGGTCATATTAGTATCGGTCGTGGTTATCATTCTTTTACGAAGTCGAAATACGAAAACTGAACTACCAATTCAAGAAAATTTGCCACCGTTACCTGAATGGAGAAGAATTTCTTACCATGACCTTGCTCAAGCTACTGATGGATTTTCTGAAAGCAATCTACTTGGGGTAGGGAGTTTCGGGTCAGTATACAAAGGAACTCTCTCAACTGGGATGACCATTGCAGTAAAAGTGTTCCACGTAAATCAAGATAGAGCCTTTAAAAGCTTTGATATTGAGTGTGAGGTACTACGCAACATTCGTCATCGGAATTTGGTTAAAATCATTAGCAGCTGCTCTAATGTTGACTTTAAAGCTTTGGTACTTGAGTTCATGCCTAATGGAAGCTTGGAGAAGTGGCTATATTCTCACAACCATTTTCTGAATGTTTTGCAAAGGTTAAATATAGTGATAGACATTGCATTGGCATTGGAATATCTCCACCATGGTCATACCCTACCAGTGGTTCATTGTGATATAAAGCCAAACAATATCCTGCTAGATACAGATATGATAGCGCATTTGGGTGATTTTGGCATTGCAAAACTCTTGGGCGAAGAAGATTCAACGATACAAACAAAGACACTAGCAACTATTGGATACATGTCACCAGGTAATGTAGATAGACTTGTGCTTGACTTCAAATTATTCTTCAAATAAATTTATAATGGATTTAAATTATTTTCTTATACAGAATATGGATCAGAAGGAATTGTTTCTACAAAAGGCGATGTGTATAGTTTCGGGATTCTTGTAATGGAAACTTTCACAAGAAAAAAGCCGACGGATGATATATTTGGAGAAGAAATGAGCTTGAAACGTTGGGTGAAAGAATCATTACCATCTCCCTTAGTTGATGTGGTAGACAGTGAGCTTCTAAATACAAGAGAGAGAGAAGGGTTAGCAGCAAAGGATTGTATATTATCCATTTTGCAATTAGCTCTGGAATGTTTAGCAGAGGTAGCAGTGGAAAGGATTGATATGGAAGAAGTTGTTGCAAGGTTGAAGAAAATCAAAACCATGTACTTGCGTGGAACTGAGCAAGTTTAATTTTTAGTTTTGATACCTTTCTTCACACCAAAATTCTTTTTCGAGTTTGACCACGCATTAGATGAGTAGCATTGAATAGAATTGTGCGTTTGACCATAAATGGGAACTCCATGCAATACTTCATAGCATGCAAATGCGGACCTTCTCTTGAAGTCTATGCAAATGTTGACTTTTTAAAAGTCTATTGGAAAATGAAATTCTATAATCCACTTATATGGTCGCTTTAACCAATAATTCTTAAGCTAGTATATTACTTTTTATTTTTCTTTTTCTTTTGAGGAATAATATTTTATGGTATATAAAATTAAACAAAAATATGGAGAAATTGTAAATAAATATTAATAATTTTATTTAAACATATTTTCTTATAATGTTTTATTTAAACATAATTATTCATTGACCATAACTATTATAAATAAATATTAATAATTCTTATATTTAGAATCTTGAATTTAAGAGTTTAGAGTTTTAGGTTTGGAGTCTCAATTTAAGATCTAGGGTTTAGGATTGTAGCATTTATTTATAATTATGTTTCAATAAAATTATTCGTATTTATTTATAAGTCCTACACTATTTTTGTTTTATTCAATGATGAGGTGTTTTGTACATTGATAATGCATAAAATATTCTCTCTTTTTAATTTTTTTCAACGATTTTATAGTTGTAAACACTAATTAAAAGTGTCTATAAATGGAGTCCAGACAAATTAGGATTGAACAAACGTGTCATTATGATCCTTAAATAATTCATGTTGGTTTTTTAAATTAGAATTTATATTTTTTTAAAATAAATTCAAATAAATATTATGCAAGACGAGCATAGCAATTCTCATATCACCCAATCAATATTCTAATATAAATGAAAACAACAAATTCAAACTCGCACCTCTTCGAGTCCTTTGCTACTGGTCTTCGAGTCTCACTATATCCTCAATGACATCCCTTTCATCTCCCCTCACACTTAATCCCAATTTCTTCCCCACTTCTCAGGTCTGCTTTGCCTCCCTTAGAATTATCTTCCTCCTGTTGCTGATGTCCGAATCTGACAATGATAAATTCACGATTTTCTCTTCACTCTTTGACACCATACTAATAAACCCACGTGGATGTTATGTCAATAATTAACTAATTTTTAAAAATTAAAAAATTATTTTAATATGTAAAAAATTATTTTTTATATTTTAAAATTAAAAAAATTTAATTGTTGACGTGGCATTCACATAGACCGCTGTCGAAACCATTTTTTTGAAAAAAACAAAAATTTTAGGTTGTCGACTTTAAAAAATGAAAATTGGGAGTCGCCACCAATCTTTTATTAAGGTGTAATTGGGTCACCTAAAAATGACTTTGGTCTACAAATTTTAGAAAAACGGGTCCGGAGTCGATTCACATTATGAGGAAGGATTAGCACCCTCATTATGCCCAAAAATTGGTACCTAGTTAATTAATTAATACCTTAATGTCGAAAATTTGAAAATCGTAATCCTTAGCAAAAACTTAAAATGTTATGTATTAAGACCCTTATCATTTCAGAGAAATAAAATACCACACCCAATACGTTAGGGCACGACATTCTAATTTTCCCCAAAAATGAATTAGGGCAAAATACTAGTGCAATAAAAAAAATGTAAAAGAATATTCATTTATTCAATATTTAAGAAATCGCGGCCCAATACGTTAGGGCACAATTCCTCCAAAATCTCAAACTCGGAATATTTTCTTTATTATTTTTTTAAAAAAATATTCATTTCGAGAAATCAATACGTCACATCTAATACGTTAGGACACAACGTGTTGAATTCCCAATAATGAGTTCTTATTTTTTGATTAAAGAGAATCCTTGATTGTTAGATTTACAAAAAAATCGGAACCCAATACGTTAGGGCTCAATTTCCTTGAGAAATCCTAAATACGAGTATTACCTCTATTTTGAAGCGTTTTATTTTAAAATTAAATAAGAGATAGGGTAATGTTATGTTGAATATGTGAATGAATGCCCTTAAACAAATATAATAAATACAACAATTTCATAGAAATAATATGACTAAACAAATAAATAAACAAAATAATGATGTGCAAGATATCAAATAAATAGGCAAGATAATAATAAAAATATGGAAACATAAATTAATAAGCGAATAAAAAATACATGTACACATAAAAAATACATAAGTTTTAAACAATTAATATAATATTAAAATTAATTAAATAAATTAAACATGTGTATATAAAATATAAGTATGCTGAAAATTTTAGTATAAAAAACATAAATACATGCTTAAATATACATATAAAAAATAATAATAATTGCATATGAGAATTATAAAATAAAATTAAAAGAATACAATTGCATTATCAAAATATTGATTTTAAAGAAAATATGAAAATGGACTAAATTGGATCGCCAGTAAAGATCCGGGGTAAATTCGTAAATAAATAAAGTTTGGAGGACTTAATTGAACTCTCGAATTACATAGAAGGGCTGGAAGGGCAATTTTCCCTTCTCCTCTAAACAACGCCATTCAAATTAGACCAAATTGAAATAAAAATAAATAAAAGGGTAAATTAAAAAAACTTAATTACAAAAACATTAAAAGGCGGAGGGGCTAAATAAAATAAATAAAATTCGTAGTGGTATCACCTTCTCCCTTTTTTTAAAATCGTAAATAAGTAAAAAATAATCAAAAGAAAAAAAATAGTAAGCCACCTTTAAAAAACTGTCAATCGTTCTCTTTTTTTATTCCTCCGTTTCTTTCTTTTTTTACAATGAAGGGAGAGGCCTCTATTTATAGTTGAGTCTCCCCAAATCCAACGGTACAGATCAATTACATCAACGGCTGATATTAAAGGGTATCTACAAATTAAATCTCTAAGATTACAAAATCATATCTTCTAAGATTGCATATCATATCTAAGATTATATATCATATCTAAGATTGCATATCATATCTAAGATTATATATTATATCTAAGATTGCATATCATATCTAAGATTGCATATCCCTGAAGATTATGTTTCCATAAGCTTGTAGATGGACCTTCAACCTTTTCAAGTAATGGGCAATTCCGATCGGGCCAAATGATATTACTTTGGGTTTTTTTTTTTGTGAGCCCAGGCTAAAATTGGGTATTACAACCGTCACGTCAAAAAAGTTGACAAACATTAAATTTTCCATCCATTTTAAGGTTATTTGATAAACAATAGAAGTTCAAACATTAAAAAAAACAAAAAAAATTAAATGAAAAACTAAAATGAACTTTTTTATAAAGTTGAAGGGCCAAACCAGTTATTATGCCTAAAATTATTATTAAAAGTGAAGTTTGCCCTTAAAATTATTATTAAAAAGTGAATTCCAAGTACTTAATTTTGAGTTCAATTAGTTATCTAGTGCTTTTTATTATAATATCTTAGGTTAAGGCAGCTTTTAACAATGTTAAGTTTGCTTCAAAAATTATTATTAAAAAGTGAGGTAGTTAAGTTTGAGCTCAATTAATTATTCAGTGCTTTTCGATTATAATATTTTAGGTTGAGCCAGTTTTGAATCGTATTAAAAAGTAGTGTTTATTAGTATTTAAGACAGTTCAACAAATTTTGGTAACATTAATATCATTGGGATTTGACTCTTGATGATACTTTGGATGACTATAAGCCCATCTATGATATTCAAACTATTTGTAGCAACATATTCTGGACATTGGTTTGGATTGAGATTGGATCGAATCGGGTAAAACTTAGAAGCATATCTTGAAGATTCAAGACTTATCCTTAACTCATTAAAGATATTCGTTAGGCATGTTATCTTGCTAGTTGGATGAGAAAATTGATTATAATTGATACAATATGTAAACAAGATTGATTGCTTCGAGTGTGCTAAAACGTATTATCCTCTTACTTACGTTTGTATAGCGAAGAAACTATGGGTAATTTTAGAGATGATATCATATTGTTAAAAAAGAAAACCAAAAAACTACTGCTCAAAATCTCCATTGCAAAGCTTTAATCAAAATTACACCAAAATGCTAGCTGCTAAGGAACTCATTAAAGAAACCAGTATCATCACCATTATCAAACACCATGACGCAAGTTTGAAAGAAATCATAAGAGATATCAACTCCATCATAACTGAATCAAATGGATCATGCTTCCATCATGAAAAGCTTTTTTATTTATTAGGTGTCCCAATTCGATGTTCTTGTAACACAGGTTAGAACAAAACAACATAACAGGCTGTTTAAAAAAGAGTAAGGCAAAACACACCAGATTTATTATCACAATTCAAATAACAATTCTATTTTGCAGAGTCTTAATTTATTCAACAGAAGATCCAAAAATCTACTGATTAAAGCTCAATAAGAAGCAATTGCAGGTCAATAAAAATTCTCAACTGTTACAATCACTCATCCAAAAACCTCACTTTTACAAATATCAATTAACTCTCTAATAAAATGTCTAACAAAAGAGCGTAGAAATACAAGAAAAAAGAGTAAATAATTAACCAAAAGCAACAATGCAATCTATGTATAGGCTAAACATCTTCTCCAAGTAAATAAAGAGATAAATAATATTTTAATTTGAAAAATTATCCCTATAATCCCTTTTGAATTTCAAACTCAAAACCTCCATTGTCAAATAAATACAAATAAACTTTTGGAAAATACAATTGAAAAATACAAACCTTCTCCTTTTCGAATTGAAGTCTTTCAATTATGTAGAAATAATTTGATGATTTAATCAAAGAATCATTTGTTGATAGAAAACTTATAACATATTTCACTTATCATCCATTCTGACGATCGGTATGAATGAGAGATGTAAGCGGATTCTGTCAAAAATCTCGAAGTTGTTTAGGAAATTGTTTGAAAATATAAAATTGACAATTTGGTGCTAAAGGGAGTACCCACTCTCCTAGCGATCAGAACCGTGAGAATACAATTTTCATATTTCATGTGTTGACAATGTACTGAACCAATTATTTGGGCTGTGCTAATTATATGGACGATATCTAGCCCGATTACCCTTATCTAGTTCCTTGAATCAAGGAAGTTGGATTTGATTGAATAATTAAAGACTTAGCTACCAAGGATACTTGTTTATATTGTTCCTTATTATTATATTATATTCAGCTTATATGGTGCTTTGTTTTACAGAGATTGTAATAGATATTCTTATATAAGAATATCGACCTAGGGAAACTAAACTGCGTAAACAACATTTTTGTGTTCGGTTTCTTTATTGTTCTCGTTTGGTGATTGAAGGAGTACCCACTACCTTAAGTACCACCCCACTTAAACAGTTTGATGCTCAGCAACGTTTTTATAAAATCATAGAAAATAGATAAAAATCAATTTTTTAAATCGTAAAATCTTGTTAAAACCATTTTAAATTTAAAGGTGTTGGAAAACATCCAAGAAAATATACGAGGTTTGGAGACCTCATTTTCTACGAAATAGAAGAGTAGCACAGTCAAAACCTCAAATATCAGTACTTAAAGCCTTGGGTTACCTATACTCTCCTAACGAGCATTCTGCCAATGTTAGTGTATCCCATTCCCACCTGACTTCAAACCATTAATATTCTTCCAACTTATACTGACTTCCTTTGTTGATATATCCTTCTCATGCCAAAACAACTAATATTTTTAATTTAATGTTGCCATTATATATTTATATTGCCTTTAAACTAAAACAATATATCGTTGCCATGCTTTAAACTTGTTTGAACTAAAGAAAATAAAAATTAATTAAAACTATTTCGATTCAGTTACTAGTTTCGAAAAAATTTTGATTCAATTAATTAAAAAAAATTAAATTTTAACTACTTTAATTAATAGTAATTCAATTTGGATAATAACCTAATTGGCCATACATAACGAATGTCAAAGCAAATCACCAAATAGAAAACAAAATTCACAAAGTCATCCTCAAAAAACATAAAATTAGTGCAGCAAACTATCATGTAGACTGGGGTCTTCTTCCACAATCAGCTTCACCAGTCCTTTCCAAATATACACCAACACCACCTAAACCCCCCTTTCAAGTTGCTTAAATTTCCATAACCAAGACCGAAAATCCACTGTGGTCCCGTAGTCCATAAATGCTTAATACAGGGACTTTATATAGAAGTTGATCAATTATAATTTTCTTAAAAAAAAGAAACTAAAACAGAGAGTGTATCTTTAAATTTTACAAATTAAGAGTGTCGAAACCGTTTTTTTGAAAAACAACATTTTTAGGTTGTCGACTTTTAAAAATGAAAATTGGGAGTCGCCACCAATCTTTTAGTAAGGTGTGATTGGATCACCTAAAAAAACGGCTTTGGTCTACGAGTTTTAGAAAAACGGATCCGGGAGTCAGTTACGTACGAGGAAGGATTAGCACCCTCGTAACGCCCAAAATTGGTACCTAGTTAATTAATCAGTGTCTTAAGGTCGAGAATTTGGAAAAACGTAATCCTTAGCAAAACTTAAAAGGCTACGTATTAAGACCTTTATTATTTCAGAGAAAGAAGATACCACACCCAATGCGTTAGGGCACAACATTCTAATTTTCCCCCAAAAATGAATTGGGCCAAAATACTTATACAATAAAACTTTAAAAGAACATCCACTTATCCAAGATTTAAGAAATCACACCCAATACGTTAGGGCACTATTCCTTTAGAATCCCAAACTCGGAATATTTCCTTTACTTTAAAAGAAAGTCCGCTTATCCAATATTTAAGAAATCACACCCAATACGTTAGGGCACAATTCCTTTAAAATCCCAAACTCGGAATATTTCCTTTATGATTTTTAAAAAATCTTCATTTCGAGAAATCAATGCGTCACATCCAATACGTTAGGACACAACGTGTTGAATTCCCAATAATGAGTTCTTATTTTTTTAATTAAAGAGAAATGCTCAATTGTTAGATTTAACGAAGAAAATCAGAACCCAATACGTTAGGGCTCAATTTCCTTGAAAATCCTAAATACAAGCACTATCTCAATTTTGAAAAGTTTGAAATCGAGTAAAAAAATGATGTGATGTTACATTAAATATACAATGCAATAATAAATAAATAAACAAGCGAAAGACATAAGCAAAACTATAAAATATAAAAAAATAAAGGATATAAAGTGTGCTTATAATAAGTACATTGAAGTTATGGAGAATACAAGACATACATGGATTTATATGAAGATATAGACTATAAGATTCATACAAAATATAATGCATAAAAAGAAATATATAAATATATATATTATAAAATTTGTGTAAAAAAATAAATAGGTAGTTAAACATTTTCAAAAATAAATAAATAAAAATAGATATATACGTGTATATATATAAATATAAAAGAACATTCATTAGAAAAAAATAATATGTATACATGTACATATAAAATATCTATAGATTAAAAATAATTAAATAATATCTACATTATCAAAATTGAATAAAATAAATAAATATGTGTATATATATAAATATGAGAAAATATTAATTGAAAAATATATATAATATGTACATATATATAAAAAATAATTATATACATATATAGATTATAAAACGATAATTACATTATACAAAAAAATGATAATAATTAAATTAATTAATTTTAAAATATTAAAAAACTATGAAGAAAACATGTACAAGTATACGTGTACATATTTACAAAAGTAAAAACAAGTTTTTGAAATTAAAAATATAAAAGTATATATATTATAAAAATGTTTGTATGTACATAAAATAATAATAATAATAATAATAATAATAATAATGATGATGAGGAAGATGAGAAAATAAAATTAAAAAACGAATTGCAAAAACAAATAGTTAAAAAAACTAAAATAACAAGAAATAAATGAAATTTAAGCAAAATAATGGTAAATCGCGACACGCTAATTACATGGAGGGCCAAATCGAAATAATCCGCCTCCCCAAAACGGTGTCGTTTCATTAGCATGATTTAAAACAATTTTTAGAAAAAACATTGTTTGCAGATAGAAAAAAGAAAACAAAAAAAACAAAGGCTCTCTACTAGGGTTTTAACTCACCCTCGACGCCATCGTTCACTCTTGCCGATGCTCCGATTGCGACGGAGACAGCACAAATCCGGCGATTCCAACTTGAGGAGTAAGCCCTTTTCTCCTTTCTTTATATTTTAAGCAAAAATAAATAAAGAGATAAAGAAACTAAAAATATATATACATCTATGTATAAATGAAAAATAAAAGAACGATAATCCTCAAGGTAATATAGAGAGAAAAAAAACCTTTGTATTCAAAAAGAAAATTTTCCTTCTCTCTCTTTTCAGTCTCCCCCTCTTTTACATTACATTCAGTGGCTTTATATAGCCATTCTAAAAAAAAATCGTATAAAGAAGAAACAAATCTCTTTTATTTGATTTGTGAATCTTTGATTTCATTTCCTTTTTTTTTTCTTGCTTGATATGCTTGATTTGATTTTGCAATCCTTGATTTTCTTTCCTTTCTTGTTTGTTTCCTTGCAGGTGAAGATCGATGACGCTTTCGGATCATGCAAAAGTCTTCTTAGAAACCCTAGGGTTTCTGCAAATGATTTGAGCCACTGAAATTGGGCCATTTTCGAAATTGGGCCACCGTTTTAAATTGGTTTTGGGCCTTGTGGCCCGTTTGTAATTTTGGGCCTTTTACCCGGGCCAAAATCGGGTATTACAAAGAGTAACACCAATTTACATTTGTTAAAAGAAATATGAAAACATCTAAGAATCCAGATAATCAACCCCTGTCACTATATTTCAATCATTACAGCTTATCAAAGATGAAAAATTACATATTCTAGGATTCATCAGAGAAATCAAACAGCCTTGTTGATCCCAATCTGCAGACACTATTTGACAGAATTCTGATGCTGAAACATCCAACAAGAACCAGCAAATGCAAAGCAACATAGGCCACAATCCCCATGCAAGGACTTGTGAGATTTCTATAAAGTTTACTACCACAAATGTGACAATATTCTATGTACAACACAGTGATGACTAATCAGGCAGAAGAGGTAACCTGTCCACACCGTGAGGAGAACCATTTGCACCGTAGGGCTCGAAATTTTCAAAATCATTCGCATTGGCATCTTCACCGGAGCTTTTGTCCTCATCTTTTACCAGTTTAAATGGGAGGATCCGTAAGCGTACATCTGAACCTTTGCCGATTTTCTCTGATTGTAGTTGGTATTTCTCAATGAGCTCTGTTTGTAGAGATATAATCTGGGTTGGCCTTGGAAGTAGTTCCGCAGGTTCCTCTTTTGGGATTACTACCTGTTCGATGGCTATTCTTGCCTCCTGAAATGATTAATGCAGTCGTAAGCAAGTCAGTGAAATAGTTCCGATATATAGAGCAAGTAGATATTGTATACAGCATACTTTACGCACTGATATATTGCTACAAAGTCTAATTTATCAATCCTTGAGATCATAACTTCTGCTCAAGGGACGGGCAAACGGGAGGATATCATTGTTAGCATAATGAGTAAAAAAACATGGATTTATTGGAGCATTTCCTTTTGAAAAACAGATTTCTCATGAGCCTATCTGAAGGTTTCAGGCTAAATGGTTCATAAACATGCTCAAAAGTATTGCTCTGGCTAAAGCTGAACCACTAGCAAGGGCTTAAAGAGCCTATAACCACTGAACTTGCAAAAATTATAGTTTCCTTTAGAAAGCAAAAAGAAAAATTCAGAGATCAAACTGGAACAAAAATATCAAGTCTTTACCTCTAAGGCATCAACCTTCTCCAAAATATTCATATCATTTTCTGATCCAGGGTTCTTCAATCCGTAGGGATAATCATCTTTTAATGCCTCTAAGGCCTTTGTGATCTGCATTGATGAGCTTGTCTGCAAGGGAGGAAAAGAAAAAGACTGATTTATTACCACACTTTGATGATGAGAAAGTTAATTAATGCTAAACAAGAAGAAGCTCTTCACCTTCGCCACATAGACAGGTATCTTATGAGATTTAGCTGCAGCCTGAATCCCAGAGTTCTTTCGGAGCTTCGAAAGCACAGCAAACAGCACACCTGCCTCACTTATATTATCAGTTAATTGAACTGCAGCATCCATCTTTAACTTCTTAAGTCCTTGTATCACGCTTGCCTCCTGGATCTAGAATAACTGCTTATTCTGTAAGTTTCATTTGTACTACTTTCTCATTATTTATAACTATGACAACTACTGACAATCAGAACTAAAAAAGCTTTAACCGAGACATTATATCTTCATGAATCTGACAAAATTTGGTATCATATCTAAACAAAAATACCTAAATTGGCTATATAGAAGGCTTATAAAATTGGCATCATAGGGTCACATCTATTGAGCCTGATTTTGAGTCAACTTCAAACCGATTAACATCTGGGTTATATATGGGAAATCAAAACTAAGATTTAACTGAATATGACAAGTAAAATCAAATGCTGAATACATAAGTTAACTTCATTAACTGCCAAAACATAATCTTAATTTATAAATCAAAACGGCAATGTATGATATCAAGACCTCTTACCCCATAGACATACATATGAAGTAAATCCCTGTCTTCCGTTGAATCGTCAGCCATTTTTGAAGAAAGATCAGAAGGGAAATGGTTACCGGTACTATTCTCGTCACTAGTCTCTGAAAGATCTCCAGTGACTACTAAATCCTCTTTGTCAGAGCTGATATCAGTAAAAGTCAGTGAGCTCTCTTCCAGCCCCAGAGAGTTCATCTTGCGGATTTCAATGCGTGGAAAACGACCTTCACAGTAGACAAGTAACCGATGTAATAAACTATCCTGGATCACCCACTTTGATTATTCCTGGTAGCACTAAATAGAAAAGGAAATGCACCTGCAAGAACAGCATCAACTGTTGCTTCAAGGCAACGGTGAACACGTAACTCAGTCTTAGAAACAATCTCTACACCACAACTAAATGTCGATGGTCCTTTCCTCTCCAGCACAGTCTTCTGGACACCCCTACGGTTCGCTTCTTCATCCCCTAGAGTCACACTCTGAAAAATTATGTATTTAATGAAACTAGGAAAAATTATATTCTCAGTCATGATTGAATTTCAAAGAGCTATCAATTATTTTAAGAAAATATTATGAAAATATAACAATATCTTTGCATTGACAAAACGAGAAAGAGCAAGACTACAATAATGTAGTTAGTAACAAAGATTCATTAACTATAAAACAGCAGGAAATAACAAAATCATAAGCTCATGGATGATGAAATCACAGACAAAAAGCAGCTTCGCTTGTTTATAATTTTATACCGACAAGTTGAACTTAAAGGCAGCACATCATATCTTTACCTAGGAAATATTTCACATGAGAATTTGTTAGAACAGAATTCTATATGACAGCTATTCTTTGCACTGCCACCCTCTTCATCAGAAGAAACAAGCATTTAATTAAAGATGAAAAAGACACAGAAAGGTTAGGATCTTCCTAAAGATATTGCCTCATCTTTCTAAACATTACTCCCCAGACTGCACTCAGACCTGTACTATTGATCCTGAAAGGCTTTGGAATAAAGGTGCCAGTAACCCCTACATGTTCAGTAAATAATAGGAAAGGGTATCAGTGCAACTTGCTCACCTGTATTCCACCAATAAGGATCTCCAAAGAAGGATTCATAATCAAATTCTCAATGGTTACTCCATGAGCAGTGGCAACTAGCTGAATTCCACGTTGTGCAATTGTGCATGCGGCCATTGCCTCCAGTTTTGTCCCAATTTCATCAATCACGATAACTTGTGGCATATGATTTTCAACTGCTTCTATCAATACCTGCATTATATAAAATTGCAAAAAGTTAAACAAGAAATTGCTGGTCCTGTTAAGGAAGAGAAGTTATAAAGGACAGGACAAACTTGGGGAAATTTTGAAGTGTTCTAAAGGGGCAGTAGAAAGACATTATTGATTTTATATATAAGAATGCCAGGTCATCTGATTTATGCATGTGAACTCCTATAATTGCTAGGAATGCAAAGTCTTAAAAGGATTTATGCAGTAAGGTGAACAGAAGAGTGCTAATAAAGGCACATATACGGACCACAAATTTCCATTCCCTCTAAAAGGGTTAGATCTGATTTTTTTACATATAATTATGTTTATGATCACAGAAAGAGAGATCTTTAATTACTGAGGATGTAAAGTAGGAAAAGTAGTACGACTTTATAAGAGATTATTTTCAGAATGCAAAAGAACTCAGTTAATACCCTTAAATTTTTCAACTACGAAAGTTTAATCTTAGCACACACCATAACATCAACACAGATACTTTTCTGTAAGTAACCAGAGAAGAAATGATAACTGAGTCCAGCTTGTACCTTATGTTGCATATCAGAGTCAGGGACTTGCATTCTCCGTGCACAACCAATTCCAGCATGCGGTATATCACCATCGCCACCTATCTCATTGGAGGTGTCAACAATCATCACACGTTTCTTGTAATCATTTGCAAGCATCCTCGCTATATCCCTGCCATTTGTTTTTAGAAATTTAGGTTACCCTAGCAATATCATTGGAAAGATTCCTCCACAAGTAGACAAAACTGCAGCTTTTGGAACAGAAGAATTATTCAAACAACAAAAGCATATATTCAGCTGATCAGATATGGTTGGAGCATAGATGAAAATGCATATTGGCTTTTGCTAGTTCTGGCTGATTGATAGCAGAAAACTTTTTTCAGCATTAAGATATATCATCTATAAAGATTTTAAAACCCTTCCCTTACACTGAGATTAATCATGTTCAACAAGTAAAAAATTTGAAAGCCATTTGTAATCTAATAATAATTCTGGGCTAACAAGCTCAAATCTTAAGAACAGCCGCTGATAGCAAATATGCTAAAGGACATGAACGGTTCCACTTGATTCCTCTTGGTATTGTACTTCAGCAGGATAACCAAACATGACCATCTTGCTTTTAAAAAATTTAGAGAATTCTATTGAGTAAAGAGACATTAACTTGGTAACCAGTTAAATTTTAGTGTTTGAATTTTGAAATACTTGCACTCAACTTTGCAAAATATTAAGAATGAGAATGGGGAAAGCAATCCTAGTCATGCAACCTTGCCAAACAAATCAACAGATCAGAGATAGAAACAACTAACCTAATGATTGTTGTTTTTCCCACCCCCGGAGGACCAATGAGCAGTAAAGAAGCCCCATCTTGAACTAAATCTCTCAATAAATCAGCACTGCCTGATATTGCCCGACCAACACGACAAGTTAAACCAATAATTGTGCCTTTTCGATTCCTGATTGCACTAATGCGATGTAATGTTCGGCTGATGCCTGCTCGATTATCAATGGCAAAGTCCCCAACCTGCAGTTTTGGTACTTGTAATGAGCAAACAGACTTCACAAAACAAAGAAAGGTAAACTGCAAGCTCTAGTAAATGAAGAGATCCTAGTTCAACTAAGATTGTTTAAAGGATACAAGTAAATTATGATAAAACAAGCAGATTTCAGCTACCACTTTGAGCACATTGAGAGCCATATAGTCTCATGACAGTGATAATGTATTACTGAAATCCATTAGGGGAAAAAGAAAACCACCAGGCATCCACGTTCTGAGAAGATAATGCTTCAGCAGCAACACTATAATTCAAAATTATCATGTTTTTTAGCATTCACTTTTAACTCGGAACCAAATGACCTTCAACCTATTGAAAATTTCAAAATATCCCCAGGATAATTTGACAAAAATGCATATGGAAACACCCATATGTTGTGATTTTCTTTTCTTTTTTTTCTTTTTCCCTTTTCCTTATCCAATTTAACAAAGGATATCCATTTATTTTCTCTCCCCTCAATGGCCATCCTTTTTGTTTCATAATCATTACAATGTACGTACTCATTAGCATACTTCGATAAGGAAAAACAAAACAAAACAAAAAAAAGGATAACTCCTCAAATACTATCCAAAGGAGTTAATCGAACACTTAATATGCAAACAAGCAAAGGGGGGGGGGGGGATGATGCACCTGAGAAGTAGCATGCTCGATATCTTGAACCGTGATTGGACAATCAGATAATACAAAATCCCCTGAAGGGAACCTAGCCAAAGGTTTCCTCCCTATATCCATAACCACTTCAATCAACTCTCTTAACTCTTCATGTTCCCTGATTCTCCTTCTCATCTCCTCTGGCAACAAAGACAAAAGACGGCCTAATTCCACGTCGAACTCATCCTCCAAAGAAGAAGAAAAAGCAGGGGATTTTATTGGATACCCAGAAATTCTTTTGGTGAAAAAGTGAGGAAAGTTTTGGTTTGGGTAGAAATTAAGAGGGGAAAACTGGGATTTGAAGTTGGGTTTAAAGAACAAAAGCTGTGGTTTCCATTTGGTGATTAAAGGAGGTGAATGGTGAAACGGAGAATAACAAAACATCTGATTTTAATTCTTTTGGTTTTTCTTCTTTGGCGGGAAAAACTAGCAGAGAGTTTCAGCTTTCAATCAGGAAATTTCTGTACCTTGTTTTTGTTTCTGGTTTTGTTTGTAGGAATTTTATTTTTGTTTTGGACGATAAACAGAGTAAAATTTTAAAACTATACCAACCACAAAATTTTATTATTAAATAATAAATTAGAAGAAAACTACAAAGTATAATTCCATTTATCACTTATATTATACGGTATATATGTTCAATAAAAATATTATCTGTTGATTTAGATGTTGTTATGGTTGATAGGATTTTAGCTCGGTTTGTATTCATATTGTTATCAGTACAAAAGATATGAGTTCGAGCATATTGAGGCGCATTTGGAATAGATTAATATGGGAGATTTTAAGCATTCTACCAACTTAAAAACTTCTTAAACAATTTTTTTTGTAAGTCATTTGTTTCTTATTTTTTGTTTTATCTAATTAAGTTGAGTTTTATATTTTTTGTTTGTTTTTCCATTGGTTAATAAGAAGATATAAAGTAAAAATAAAAATATTTAAATATTTGAAAATATTAAAGTAGATATAAACTTATTAAAATTATAAAAAACTTATAAAAACTTATAAAAAATCTAATAAATTATAAAAATCCTAAAATTAATAAAATTTATTTAAAATGTTTAAAATTATAAAAAAAGTATCAGAATTCTTAAAAATAAAAATTGTCAATAAATTATAAAAAATATTAAAATTGATATAAACTTATAAAAAATCATAAAAATTTGAATTGGACTGGACCAATTGAAAGGACCGGCTAGCCTGAAATCGGAAAAGGTATCGATCCGAAAAAACCATTAGACCGTTTAATTAGGGAATCGAGCGGTTGAACTGATTTTTTATTTTTTTAATATTTTTTGTCAAACCAAAATTTCATTATAACTAGTAGCATATGTTAAAATGAAATATTTTGACCAAAATTTTCAGAGCCGAATCGATAGTCAAATATGTCAGGCCATCTGTTTGTCAATTCGACTAGCCCGTCCAATTCAATAAAACAAAACATTAAAAATAAAAAAAAATGGTTTAACTATCCGGTTCCCAAGTCAACCGGTCTAATGGCTTTTTTCAAATCGGTACCCTTATCGATTTAGATCTAACTAGTTCAATCGATTGATCGAGTTCGGTTCAAGTTTTTATGATTTCTTATAATTTTTATAAGTTTATATCAACTTCAGTACTTTTAACATTTTTTATAATTTTTATTAATTTTATAGAATTTTAATACGTACTTATAAAATTTTAAATATTTTAAATATGTTTTTTAATTTTATATTTTTATAATTTATTAGAATTTTATATTTTTATAATATTTATAGTAGTTTATAATATTTATAAATTTATATCAATTTTCATATTTTAATATATAATAATTTTAAAATTTTATAATTTTAATCATTTTATGTGAAAAATATTAGATGAAATGAAAAGCTTCTACGTGTCACAATTTGATTAGTCTGTTAATTTATTTTAACGGTTAACGTAGTCAATGACAAAAATCGTTAACGAATGGGCTTAATTGATTATTATAATTAACGACAAAGACTTAATTGGGTGTGAATTGAACATAGGAGCTTAATTGTTTTGGTTTTTTTTTTATATACTCTTTTAAGGGTTTTTTTTACCTAAGTCTAAAAAGATTATCACTAAAAAGAAATTATATGAAAAGAGGAAAATACAATTATAGTAATATTTATTATTTTAAATATTTTCTTAACTAAGTTGCTAGGTTATTGGAGGAGGTGATTCCTGTTTTATTGTTACCCATGGAGGTGGCGTGTACTGTACCATGTACTAGTATTTGTCGCCATCTTATCCTAGTGGTGCAATTAAGGGGTCTTTGTCAAGGTCTCTTCTGTAAAAATGACTTTTCAGAAGAACACTTGCCTTTGCTTTTCTTTTTTGAGTTTATATCCGATGGACAGTGTCCTGTTTCAGGATCTTTGAAGTACTGAGCTGGATATCCATCAGCTCTAAAGTTGTAGATAATGTTGTTCATCGAACAAGGTTCATATTCATAACTTGGTTGGAACATCGAGAACTGCACATTTTGAGATGTGAATGTTGGTTGCATCATGAACTGTGTAGTGAAGATTGAGGGTGTGGCATTTTCTTCGTCTTTCTTGTCATGTCTGAACTTTATGATCATTGTTTTGTCTGCGTTTGTGGTGAATGTGGCTTCCGTCAACTATACCGATTTTGTGTTCTCGTGGAATTTGTCGTAGTTGGTCATCCAGGCTGATGGAAGTAAGGAGATCGTTTTTTCTCTTGTGACCACTTTAGGGACATGCACACAAGTAATTATCTTGCGTGTCATACTTTAAGAACGGGATCTCATTCTTTGTTGAGATGGCGTTGTCAATTGCATGATCTTGGACTCTATAAGCCATCTGGTAGTGGAGTGTTGCTTCGTTGGTTGCGCTTACCATTTCTACTCTAACTATCTAGATCTAGACTTTGAGGCATTTGAGTAGTGTTGGATCTTTGAGCGCCATGTTGTAGTTGGGAAAGAACAAGAAGTAGACTATTCCTGAGTTGAAGGATGTCCCAGCAATACCTATGCATGCATGTTCATATGTTAGGTATCTTAAGTCTAAGAGAGCTATTCTGGCAAAGACTGGTTGTCCTTTACTCTTATGGTAGCTTAACGCTAGTTTGAGTGCTCCAAAATGGATGTGGGATACCCATGCTCGATCCATTGGTGTGGAAATTTCGGAGTAATTTCTAAGGACTTTGAATGTGCTAGTGATCCGATGAAAGAACTTTAAGGGGTTTCTGAAAGCTTTATAAGGGTTTAAAACAGGTATGTGAGTATTCTATTCAGCTTGATCAGATATAAAAGTAATTTCGTATAGATAATCTAATTTATTTGCAGTAGTTTTCTTAAGAAATAGAATAAGAGATTAATTAAAATAAGATTTAGCATATAAAAACTTGAAGGTTAAAAAAAAATTAACAATTTCCTAGGAAATAAAAGCATCTCTTGGATAAAACCAAAGAGAACCCAGTTGATTTAATGAGCTCAACCAGTCCCTACAGGCATCAAAAACAAAAAGATAACCAAGAGCCCATTAGGAAAACAAATAGTCTCTTTCAGAAAATGCAAAATCCAGAGACCACCTCTATCTCTCGAGCAATCTACAACTAATCCGGCGGGTCTGACCTCCGCCTGTCCTTTTCCACCGCACTAGCAGCAAACAAAGGCACCCTTTCCACCAGATAAATTGTTTCACCCCTTCGAATCCCTTCTGTAGCTAGGAGATGTGCCAATCCGTTCTCTTTCCTTGATACATATTTAAAAATATATCAGCCATAGATTTCACTCAAAGATTTTTCATATGTAAAATACGCACCAATGACGGTTATTTTGATATTTAGGGTGTGTTTGATTGCCAGTAAAATATTTTCCGTAAAATGATTTCGGGAAAATATTTTACTTTTCTGTAAAATGATTTACTTGAAAATATTTTCTGGTGTTTGATTGAATCTGTGTAAAATATTTTCGGCTGTTTGGCAGATTTCCTGAAAATATTTTTCGAAAAAATTGTTTTTACATATATTGATATATATTAATAAATTTTTATATTTTAAATTATTTTTACATATATTGCAATGATTTATTTATAATAATACTCAATTATTAAGCTACAATATTAATCGTTATAAATTGAAAAAAATTAATATCAAAAAAATTATTTGTAATTATGTTAAAAAATAAGTATTGAATAATTAAAAAAACAAGTTACTAGAAAATCGATAAACAGAAGCAATTTTCTACCGGAAATGAAGGAAGGAATGAAGGAGGCGATAGATAGGAGAGCACGGAAAATGTCTTACGGAAATTGAAAGGGTAAGACATTTTCCCTAAAATGTAACCCATTTTCCCTTGTTTTGGAGTTCATTTTCCAAATGGAAAATGTTTTCCGCCAATCAAAAGCTGGAAAAGTTGGAAATGATTTTCCGGAAAATCAATTCCTTCAATCAAACAGACCCTTAATTAATTCATGACATTAATCAAAATATTACATTATATAAATTTTTTTATTTTTACCTATAATTATTATTTAAAAAATAGTTAAGTAATTTATTATTTAGAACTGTAACAACCCTTTGCTATAACAACATTTCGTTATAATAGTCAAGTTTCTAGAAGAATCGGTTTTTTATGTTTTATTTTAACCTCTATAACAACATTTCACTTATAACAATAATATCCATAGTTATGACGACGTTCTTTATTAAATTAGTTTTCTATAACAACGGTCTAAATTTTCAAGTAAAATTATAGTTATTTCACATAAAAATCATATTAATAATCATTTATTAAATAAAATGATTAAATTTCACGTGAAGAAATATATTAATCATATTTTATTAACTGAAAATAATATTCAATGAGTGGAATTAAAGAAATCAATTCAAGAAACCATTAATTAAGTTCCCTAATTAAATATTCAATTATGAATTTGGAACATCCTAAACTTATAAATTAATCACTTAAATTTAGTAATTCATTATAAAGTAATTAATGTAATTTGATAATTCATATTGATTAATTGAACTTGTTAGACTTATGAGCTTTATAATTAATCATGAGAAAGAATATAAAATAAAATATGCATAAAAGTAATAATACATGCACTTGCTATATAAGTCAATTAATTTTGTTGATTTGATTCTAACTTTCTTTTTGAACACAATTCTCACTTTTTATCTGATGAAAATTCACGATATGAATTATATAATAATTTTAGAATGATTATTTGTTATAAGCTTATAACAGTCACCTCTTTATAATACGCAAAAGCTAGATAAATTATAACGAGGCTTTACTATTTTATTTTCACCCGATGTGCATAAAATTAATAATTGAAATCCATGAAAGTTGGGCCTTATGAAAACCCATTTTCATTTGCAAAGATTGGACCTTGACCTAATGGAAAATGGTAGTGAAAATGAAACCTGTTGAGTTGAGCCACTCCAAAATTTTTGTTTTTAATTTCGAATATTCGAAAAGAAATTACATTATAAACATGAGTACAATGGTAAAATACATCTCGAAAAAATTAATTTTTATAGAGTATAAAACGACATGAAAAATATTTTAATCATATGAAAAGAACATTTATATATCTTATGCTTATGTATGAACATATTAATGTGTTTATAAGAAATAGGGCAACATAGGAATCTGTTGGATTAACAAGATGAAGCTTAGTGAATGAATGTGGGAGAAAACCAAAAGGTGAAGAAAGTGTGGGACTTATGGGTTTCAAGAAAGCTTCTTCACCATTAAATTAAGATAGATAAAGAGCATTATCATTGAAAAAGGGGGTCATTTTCATCCTTGACAAACATGTCATTGATCTACAATTGCTGCTTTTCCTACATGATTTTCCATGCATGAAATAAAAAAAACAAGGACCTCTTTAACTTTACAGTCTAAACACGTAGAAATTAATATTAATTATTTCCCTTCTTGTCGTACAGGTTTTATTAGTTGTCATAATCTTCATTATTCCCATTTGTTACAACCTGGTTTTGTCAAATTCTTCAGACATAAATAATTTCAGAAAAAGAAAAAAGAAGCCAAACCTCCTTTAATATATATATGCATGGTCGGTGACATGGACATGCACTGATTAGAGAGAGAGAGAGGAGAACATTGCTTGATATTTCCATTGCTTCAGATTTTTCTGTCTGAATCTAAGAGGGACTGAAAGCAATATTCAGCAAATCAGTTCGCTAAGCCCTGACCTCACTCCTCTGTATGTATGTATGTATGTATGTATGTATGTATAAATACTAAAAAAAATGTAATAAAAGTTCTCATGTAATTGAAATTCAAGTAAATAAATTGAACAGAACAAGAAAACTTGGCATCAACTAAGGAGGACGAAAGGTGTAATTATCTTATTTTATTTATTATTTGCTTCTTTTATTATTGGTGCTTTAATTTTTTGATACAATACTTAGAATTGTATATAATCTCTTCTCTCATCAACTCTTAAATAGAAAAATAAATGTACTTCAATTTACGTCCTCCTATATTAACAACAACATCAACCAAATTAAAACTTGATTAGCATATTATTGCTTTAATCTAATTATATGACCATCCTACTCTCTTTAGGGCTATCTAATAAAAGTAACTCACTATGTTAATGGTTCTTTTTTTAATTTAAAATTTAATCTCTATATATTTTTTATTTTTGGAATTCTAAAGATATTTATTTTTTCATATTTAAGGAAATTTGTAAAATATTTTAATATTTAAAATTTTAGAGATTTTATTGAAAGCATAAAAAATCTTTTCATTTTTATAATTTTCATGTACTTCTAAATAGAAGAATCGAAAAATCTTATTTTTATAATTGTAAAATTGGAGAAAGGGATCAATATCTTTAAATAAAAAGTACAAAGACTCAATGCGTCAAAAGTAAAATACAAGGACTAAATTTTAAAGTTAAGAAGACCATAGGGACCTTACACATTTTAAACCTATTATTTACTACTATTTTTCATGATATATAGTAATAATTGATTTAATTTACTAAAATATAAATCTATTCATTATCCATTTAACTTTTAAATTAAAAATATATTCAAACCTTATAAATATTTCAAATTTTATTAAATCATTTAAAAAACACACATTTAAGAACTAAACATCTAAACAGGGATTGGGTTAAGATATTTGAACCCGTCAATGTATAAATAAGACAAATTTGAATGATGGATTCGAATATCCAACTCCATAAAACCAAAATTAATATCTATTTTTATTATTATTCATTTCCATCTTTCTATTACAATAAATTAGGTTCTCATATAATAATATAAATATCATAGAGGTTCAGATATTAATAGGTAAAATATTTTTATCTTCTACTAAAAATAAGTAAATTACCCTTTGTACGTTAGATTAAATAATAGTAAAATGCTCCACAAGCTACGCCACCACATAATGGAAGGATCAATTTACTCTTTAATCTAATTTATCTATTTTTATATGGAATAGACACAATAAAGTTGGACTCTTAGTATAATACCGTCCATAGTAATTTTACCACATAAAATATTCCTTGTCAAGAAAATATCTCACTTTTTAATTTATTTATTTTAGTAATATAGTTAGGAAATATCCCCAGACTATAGCAGACCTAATCTCCGGTCCAAACATAAAGTTGGGTCCCAAAAGGTTCTTTTTCCGGTAAGAACTAAATCGGAATAAAATGGCTTTTTAGATGATTTAATTCGTTCTAGATCGATCCAACAAGAAGTAAATTACAAAGGAATGATTGCAAATTGTAGAACCAAACTTTTGGAAGTTGTATTTTCATGAATTTCCCCAAACCAGTAGTCATTGAAAGCCAAAAATAAAGAAAAGCACACTTCGGAACAGATGGGGGGGAGCAAGCCCTGAAACCATATTATACTTATATATCATGTTTAAAAAGCAGCAAAATGGGGGGAAGGTTTTATGTTATGGAAATTTGGGGACATGGTTTTCACATCATTTTCAATGAAAATATTGCATCCATGTGAAGTTGTGGATTCCAGGTTGTGAGGGGAGATGTGGGTCACAAGAGAGAGAGAGAGAGAGATAGAATTAGGGTTAGAGTGAAATGGGTATTTTTGTGTCATTGTCCCACAGCACATGAAAACGACGTCGAAGCACCTTTGATATGAGTATTGCTTGCATAACCTTTTCTGAAGAAACTCTTACCATCACAATAAAAGTTGGATCCACACATTTCCATCTTTCACCACATAAAACTTGTTAGTTCATCCCATAACCCATCAACATTAAATGCTGAACTTAAAATTCACGTCATAGGTTTGAAGCACAAAAATTACATTATTATTTATGCATACAAATTTCTTCCTGTGAGTCAATAGTAAACATATATAAAAAGGAACTTGTTAATGTTACTTGAATTTTTAATTTTAAACGTGATGTTGAATACATATAAATATTGGTCAAAGTTTACCAAGGGCCATATATCATCAGGAGTGAAGTTAAAAAAATTTAGGGGCGAAATTAAAGTTTAATTTTAATAACCTATATCATTATAATTTTAAAAGATTAAATCAAATTTTATTATTTTAAGAGGTCAAAGCATAATTTTATCTTTATTAATTTAAAATTTTAAAATTTCTAAATGGCCTAAATGGAAAATTTTCCATTTTAGAGGGGTAGACCCCTATCAGCTCCCTAAATACGCCACTATATATCATTATGTAAAGTTCATTTTAAACTTTCTACTAAAACTTGCTTTAGATTAATCTTTATACATTAAAAACTTATTCAAATCATGCCGCCTTAAAATTCATTGTCAAGTTAATAATAATTTGGACAAAATATATCATACCCAAGCATGACCCGACCCATAAAAACTCAACTAGTCTCCTTTAAAAAAAATTCCATGTATCTTTGAACTATCATGTGGCTGAAAAAATCGAGCTGAGAAGAGCTAAGACTGTAGATTGTTCTCCATCATTGATACGAGATCAATCATCTAAGTCCTATGCAAGACAATAGGGGTGAATTTAGAGGAGGGCTGGTAGGGGCCTCCCCCCAAATAGAAAAATTGTTGTGTAGCCTTTTTAAATTAGAAATTAATGTATGTTCAAATTGCACTTTGACCCTCAAAAATGAAAAAAAGCCCTATTAAATCCCTTCAGAAAATAATGAAATCATAAATTAAACATGATAAGATTATATTTTAACCTCTCAAAAATTTATAATTCAATTCTGGCCCCCTAAAATTATCTAGATTCACCTCAGGTACAAATGAGAAATCAATGAACTTTTTGGAGGTGTTGTCCATGGGAATTAATGGTAACGGACAGTCATGATAGTTAAGGGGTTGTTTTTGCATTTTTATTTTAGCCATATGATAATTCAAAGATATATGGATTTTTTTGGGAGATGATTGAGTTTTTTATAAATCGTATCGGTCATAGGTAAATTAATTGGGTATGATATACTTTGTTCAAATTATCAATAACTTAATGATAAATTTTAATGATATCATGATTTACAAAAAATAATATACAAAAATTAATCTAAAGCAAATTTTAGTAAAAAGATTAAAACAAACCTTATATACTAGACTTTAACCTATAAATATACCATATTATCATATTTAAGTTTTTAGAAAAATATATCCCAAAAAAAATTAAAATTTATTTAAAATAACTTTTACAAATTATATCGATTTCAACTCATTTCAAATAAAATTGTCATGAATAGGTGTTGATAAATGCTCTATCATTAATGGTAGGGTTCAGGTTAATACTTTTTGTCTTCAATTCCATGTGAGGTTGGAAGTTTTCGCAACAGAAGCTGAAACAACCAAACAATTAAAAGCTTTTTTTCTACCCTTATTGAGCCAAATTATAGTTTTGAAATTTAAGATATAATTCCTATATTTTAATTTAGCATAAATTGAATTTTTTTTCATTTTAATTTTGAAATTTAAGTAT
Organism: Gossypium raimondii; assembly: GCF_025698545.1. Classification (NCBI taxonomy): domain Eukaryota; kingdom Viridiplantae; phylum Streptophyta; class Magnoliopsida; order Malvales; family Malvaceae; genus Gossypium; species Gossypium raimondii. Next base: position 5,541,319 of record NC_068565.1, read on the forward strand.
TTTGATTAAAGTTCTAACTTGAATTCAAATGTAAGATCTGGGCACTTCTCCGCTGCAACTCTTGCTTGTCTCAGAACTTAAATACATCCATAAAGGGAAAGAACGTCTCTTTTTCACCAAAGTTAAAAATTTGGAGCATTAGTTCACAAAACTCTTGAATTGCGCCTTGTTGTGTAAGCATTTGCAACTTGGCACGAGCCCTGTCTTTTGCATATTTTGGGTAAAATTACTTTTTGAATTTTATTCGAAACTCCACCCAAGTCCTAATAGTGGTGACACCACGCTTTTCATCTCTACACCTAAGACATCACCATAAAAGAGTGACATTAGTAAAATACATATAAACAATATTTACCTTGGTGACATCATCATCGGTGCCAATAGTTCAGAAGTATTGTTCCATTCCCCAAAAATTGTTGTCTACATCCTTTGTAGACTTGGCACCCTTGAAACTTTTTCGATTTAGGGACCTCAATCTTATGTCTGGGTGTCACAATTAGCATATCATTACCCACGATTGCATTGCATAATACAAGCTCCCCCTTAAGCTCGTCCATCTCTTTCTTCAAAGCCTCTACCACGGGTTCAAGCACATTATTTATCTGGGTCAACATATCCATAGTGGCATTAAAAGTACCATGCATCTCATCCAACTCCTTGATGTGGCTCTCAACAATCTTGAGGCTTTTCTTCTTATCTCACTTAGATTCCTCAAGTTTAGCAACTCTACCTTCCCTCAACAATAGGTCCCTCGAACTACTAGCTTTCTTAGTCCTTCCATCTTTGGTGGGACATCTTGACCTTTTGCACCAGTCGCTATCTCAACTTAGCACCTTAACCAAGCTTGACTCTGACATCAACTGTCACGAGCTTGGACTTTAACCAAGCAAACCATGCAGCCTTGGGAAGAAAATTCATTTCAAATTGCATAAGTCAACTAAACCCTCGGATTTGATAATCCTAAAGAATTCTCCAATGTACTAAGGCTAGAAAGCTACTAAAGTGAAACAGGCAAGAAGAAGACTTAAGAAAGCTTAGAGTAAATGCTCTCAGTGTATTGATTACTCAATGTTGAATAATAAAAATAAGGGTAAGAAAGACCTCTATTTATAGTTGAGTCCCCCTTACATCAATAATATAAATTGAATTACGTTAACGACTCAGATTTTAAACCTATCTATAAAATAAAGTTCTAAGGAAACTTAAACTTTCTAGTATATATATCCCTTAGAATTTAAATTAAACTAATAACTACAACTTAGTAAAGTGTTTATTGGGTCACCAGGCTTCAAGTAAATGATATGTTTAAAATGTTCCAAGAATTGGGTCAATCTTGGTGGTTAAGTAAGCCTAATTTACTCAAATGATTGGCTTGAGCTATTAGGCGTGCCTTGGTCACAAGCCTTTTTGTGCTTTTCTCAACACTTGCAGATCTATTGTTCAACTATCAATGCTAGGGGTGTTCAATCGGTTAACCGACCCGAATTACTATTAATCGAATTAACCGACCTTTTTAAACCGTTAACTGAACTAGAATTTTTTCAAAAAAAAATTAACCGAACCAAACTTTTTCGATTAATTCGGCCGGTTAACTAAATTAACCGAAATTTATATATTTTTTGATTAAAACAAGTATAAAACATATAAAAAATTAACCGAATTTAATATATATAAAATGTATATAAAAAATATAAAATTTTGGTTAATTAACCGATTTCAAACCGAATTAACCATTAATCAAACTTCTAAAAAATTATTAACCGACCGATTAACCTAATTCAGTCGATTAACTAAATTAATCGATTTTACCCGAAATTTGCACATCCCCTAATTAATGCCTCCTTAATGGGAATTTTGGACTTCCATTAATCATGTTATGATTTATCCCTGCTATTTTCTTTTTATTACATGTTGTATTGGTGACGTTCTTGTTGCATGTTGGGGTCTTTATCCATCCTTGCTCATCATTGTTCTTGGGTTTTCTTTAGTAATAAAATAACCTTTTCTTTTAAATGCTAAATAGATTTGGTCTCGGAACGAGTATTTTATATAAAAACTCACATCATTATTTTAATTAAAATAATTAAAGATGTTAATTATTTGTATTAACAGATAAGAGAACTAAATGCTAAAGTTGAGCAAAATAGAGGATCAAAACTATAATTTTAACCCATGTTACTTTTGCCGGAAGTTTCAATAAGGGCGTGCTCAGACAACTGTGCAATTCCACCATCGAAGATGACTGGCACTGATTGCAACATCAATCAACGCATTGTATGAATAAAATATATTTGGTTGTGGATTGCACACGAATTTCCTCTAACAGCTGGACACATAAAAATCAAAAGGAAAAAATGCCCTTCGCCAACTGGTCTCAATGGCTACCTAGCTAGTTGCCAAGGGTTTTAAAAGAAAACAGCGTGAAGTTATATTTTTTAACATTTGCAATGCACCTATTCAAATAGACTTTTGCCCTGGAAATAATGGACCCCATTTGCCTTTTATTTATTATTAGCTTTAAGTAGTCTTAGTTCGATTGATATAAGTATTGTTGTCAATGTAGGAGGACATTGAGTTCAGTGCGCTGAAGCGCATTATCCTCTTATTTATGAGTTGAAAAGAGACTATTGATAATTTTAAGCATTGTAGTAAGAGGAATGTCATGATTGAGATTATTTTAAAAAATAAAATAAAATAAAAAACAAAACTTTTAAGAAGGTAAATGTTTAAATTAGGGTTAGTATAATGTTTCCCTGGTTAGGTATATTTTAGTGCCTAAACTTCATAGTTAGGTTTAGTTTTATACTTAAATTTAAATTACGTAAAAATATAGTGATGTGTTATTTTGATGTTGTGCTATGTCATTATAAAATGGAAAAAATTTGGACCAATCACAATTCATAATGTATCAGTATTATTTATCTCTAACTAAATTAATTAATTATGAGATGAATCAAGAAGTTAAATTCTTTAAGAATTCCAATATAAATATATTATTTTCTTTAAAAGTTATTTTGTCTCTAATTAATTAAATTAATATGAGATAAATAATAAATAAAAGAGTTTAATCTTTGTGAATCACTTAATTGAAGAATTTATATTCTACAACAAATCTTTTTTACATGAGTATCTGACACTATAAAAGGGTCACTTCTAAGCCATTCAACAAAACTTCACAAGTTCAGAAGTTTAAAAGAATAGAAATTAAAGCTTGAAGAGAAGATTTTGATTAAAAAGTTTTCTTTAAAATCTCAAGAAATCTTTGAAGAACTCAAAAAAATCCTAAAGAACACTGCATCAGTTCTTAAAAAAGTTGATCTTGTTCAACCAACATAAAGGAGGCTAAATTCATTTTTCAAGATCAAGTTTAGAAGACTATTGAAGCGGAACCATTCATCTAAGATCAAGTTTAGATGACTCTTAGATCAAGACTCTCCCCAATCCGGTTGCATTGGCATAAATGGTATAAAACTTATTTTCAAGATCAAGTCTTAATGACCCTTGAAGCGGAATCATCAATCCAAGATCAAGTCTCGAAGAGCCTTGGATCCAAACTCTCTTGAAGCTTGTTTCAAGATCAAGTCTTGACAATCCTTGAAACATGCTTTATTGACTCAAGATCAAGTCTCAAAGACCCTTGAATCCAAATCTTTCTCAAGTAAGCATCTCTTCAAGCTCATTTTCATGATCAGATCTTGACGACTCTTGAAGCGGATTGCATGCATCCAGGATCATGTCTAGGCAACCATTGGATCAAAGTTTCTTTGAAGAGGAGAATTAAAGGAATAGTCCAAAAATTGTAACTCAATTTTATAAATAAAATTCTTTGATTTATTCCAATTTTTCAAGTTGTATTTTGACTTAAAATTTGTGTATACAATCATTGCCTGAAATTCGAAAAATATATAATGAAAATAATATAAATTATATTTTCTAAGTTTCAAGTGATGACATGGCACTACGAGATAGCGTCATATCATCACACTTTTATGGAGCCCAAATTCATGAATCAAAATGGAAAAATTTATCAAAGTTTAGATATCAAAATAAACCTAAAAAATACAAATACCAAAAGTAACCTAATTTTTAAGTTCAGGGTTAGAAACTATATGAACTTTTTAAATTATTTTTAAGTATCGATTAATTTTATCATTTGTATTGTTTTAAGTACACTTTTCTCACATTTAAAATTTAAATATTTTATTTTAAATTTCAAGAATCTTTTCACTACTTCAATTGAGAAGACAATTAAATAATTTTCGTTCAATTGGATTATGTGGTCTTTAAAACAAAACTTATGTAGCCAAATGTGAAAGCCACGCAAGTAAAAATATATTGACTTTCACTTTGCTGTTTCATGAACAATGCTGAAGAAACTTAAAATTCCATATAATAACCGGAAACCTTACAACCTCGTATTCAATATATTAATTACTTAGTGCATTATTTATTTTATATATGATATTACTAATTATAATAAAAAAGTAGAGGGAACAAATTTCAAGTGGAACTAGGAGCAAAAAACTAGACCTTCTATCGTTTGAGACGCTTAAATATTTTTGATACCACTAAATTCGAAATCGAGTAAGATCAAACCTCTAAATGAGGTAAAAAAAATCTTTATTTAATATTTACAATTGAATCCCAATAAAATAGCTAGAAATTATGATTTGCGTTTGCTTTTTAGTGATATTTTGGTATCGGATCACGAGCCTCCATGGTGTGTGGTAAGAAGAAAGGACAATATTTTTCAGTTTCCTTGGCTGTTGCATGTTTTTATTTCGTTTGGATAGTGGAGACTTGAGAGCTACATTTCATAATCATGTCATGCCCAACAATATATATAGTTGCAGAATTAATTACCCGAAAATTTACGTAGTTTCTGAGCTTACTGTAATGAATAAATTTTTTCATGCGTATATCTTGATCTTCTGTTATGATAAATTATTATGTTTCGGCACTTTTATACAATAAATTGAAGAAACTTAAATATCATGATCAGCAAAAAGTCGAATTTAGGTTAATTTTATTATTAGATACTTTTAGTTTTTAAAATTTAGTTCTGATCAAATAATATATGTTAAGTTCATAAGTTCTATTTTAAAAAAATTATGCAGTAAATGATTTGTCACGTGTAATGTTAAAGTAAGCTTGTTATTTTCATATGTTACACATAAAATGTAATATCCTAAAATACGGCCCAAAAGTTTCGACCGGATTCTAGAGATCACATTGGCCACCAGAATGACTCTCAACAAAATACCAACCAAATTCTAAAATACATTTCGAAAACCACTCTTACTTGTATCTTACTGAAACCGATAGTGAGTTTAACTTATGTTTTGCAAACATTAAATTTAATTACCACTTAAAACAATTTGATACTTAATTCACATCTCATATTTTAATTTTGCGGCCAAAACGGAATAGTAATTCTTGTTAACTGAAGTTTCAAACCATAATTTGCAACGTAAAATTTTAACCTTTTTACCTTATTTGAAAATTATAAACAATTACTTAAAAATTGAGTGACTATTAATGAAGATGACATTTCAGTTAGCTAAAACCCCATGCATGAAATCACGAATTTAGTCCAAAACCAAAACCCAAAAGTTTACAAGTCCAAAATCAAACTCATGATACCACATTTTATGTCCAAAATCGAACTCATGCCACATTTTATATAATCTTACTTACAAACCAATTGAAAATAATTTATTGAATCTTAGGAAAACTTATTAAACCGAACCGAGAAAAATGTGAAACTCCGAGATCTCCGATTCGCTAAATCTAGAACCTAACCTCGCGAATTACTTGAAAAGGGAAAAACTAAGGGAGTGAGCTACGAAATCTCAATGTGAGTCTAAACAAATGTAATTAAGCAGAGTCGAACAAAAGAAACAAATACAGTCGCTCAAACTTACAAAAGCATACAATGTAATGACAAATAGTCAAACAGTCGTACAACAGCCAATTTCTAATTATATCAAGAATCACAATATTTTATCACCAAACAGATACGGGTATCATGTTCAAAAATAAAATGGCATAAAAGAAAACTCCACCTATCCAACCTCTACACACCAACTCCTTAATCCAACACACGCCATTAAGAGTATATTAGACCCTTTCCAACCTCTACACACCAATATTGGGTTATGGTGGACCCATCCAGCCAATTCACACCATTAAGTGGTCATTTGCCACTAGAATGTTAGGCAGTCAGGCTGCTAACACTATTGCGGTTTTACCGCCGAATTATAACAATATAGTTTAACTGCTAAAATTAAACTTCCTTCTTTACATCATCAAATCCCAACCCAAAATGCATATGTATATCAAACCAGACATTCTCATATGCAATTATAAAATAGCAGAATCAACGTTATGCACAATTTTCTGAACATCATATCCAGACATTTACGTATACCAAAGTTTCCATAACATAATCATATTTTCAACCAATACGGAGATCAAAACTAAACCTTACGAACAATTATAAATAAATTATTCTAACAGTAATTCGCCTTCCGTAAACAAAATTAGTGTTCCAAACACCTCTACGAGACTTAAACATGCGAGAAATCAACTAGAGACTAAAACGAATCAATTTGCAAAAGTAGAGGAAAAATTGCAAAAATAGGACCACATGGTCGTGTGGAAGGGTTTAGACCGTGTGACAGGGGTACATGGCCGTGTGGCTGAGGGACATGCCCGTGTGAGCAGACTATATAACTCACTGTCAATTCAGATGCAGGGAAGACACGATCGTGTGCGATCGACAAATTTTTCCAACAAGGGTCACACGACTGTGTGGCCAGCCCGTGTGGCCCACCTCAGGCCATGTGACAAGAAAATTACCCTAGCTTTTAAGTGGCACATGCCCGTGTGGTCTAGAAACCACCCCTAAATCTGCTGCAAAAACATGAAAATTCACAAAATAGGTACCCCCGATTACATATGTTTAAGAAAACACACTTGAAAGATGATTCCAAAGTACTAACAATCGACTGATGCGCCTCAATTATACCGATCTGAAACTTGATTACAAAAAACACACAAAACCTAAAAGGGAATCGATTAAAACCAAAAAGAGGAAAAATTGAAGAACAAGGGTGAAGAAATATAGAACGTTGGAAAAGAAAGAATACTGAAAACCAAAAAGCCAAAATCAGAAATTTGGGAGAGAGAGAAAAGGGACTGATGTGAGAGAGGGAGTGAGGGAAACGAACTTGAGAAAAATTTGGAGGCCCTTTCCTTTTCAAAAATTTAAAACAAAAATAATAAAATAAAATAGACAAAATAATAATTAACAAAATCCTATCAGATTTTTTCCAGAAAAGAATTTCCCCTACACATATAAGGACTCAAATACGAGATTTAAGGGTCAGCTAACAAAATCCTTACCACCAAACTAGCACACTCATTCTATCCTTAAAACACAAGAAATAAACTTAAGAGTCCAAATGCACCCACTAACTCCTCCTACAAACCTTGATTCTTCTAACCCCAAATTTTTGGGTGTGACATAAAAAAGTTTGTTAATTCATTTACGGCAATCATTTTTTTGTCAAGACTGGAATTACAATATTCGAAAAGTATAAAAATTAAGAATAATTAAAAAAAAAACATAATTTACATCTACAAATTTATACCTAAATTTAACCAAACGAATTTAATTATCATTGCTATCTATTTAAAAAGTAAAACAACTAAAATGAGTAAATTAAAGTATAATAATTAAATTCCCAACTAACACATAATGTAATCACTAACATCGGGATTTGACTTTTGTATAATAAGGAGAAGCATATTTGTCAATTTGGCCATCTTCAAGGAATAATTATAGAGTTAATAATCCTTGACACGATTCATGTTTTGCTTATATTTTTTATTTATAAAATGATTAACCCATAAAATAAACGAATCCATCAAATTATAAAAAATAATAAATTGATTTAAGTACTTTAAACAAAAATATTCTGACAATTAGGAATGAAATCTAAAATTCATGGATGATTTTAATTTTTTTTTTTTTTTAACTTACGGAGGTTAGAATTACCCTAACTGATATCCTCATGGTTTTCAGACAGAGAAACAACCTATTTTCTTTAATTGATGTCATAAAATTCATTGTGTCTTCGGGGCTCAATTAATACGTTTAGAGATACTCCTTCATTAAAGTTTAATCAGTTTCAGACTTTGTTTCACATTGCACGGAGATGTTGCTATTATAGCAGAGATTAATTTAATCTTAATAATAACAGAGATTAATTTAATTTAAACTCAAGCCAAGGTATCCTTTAGTTAAACTAACAACTCAATAATAATGATTGGTAAACAGCTTTTATTATCTTCTTAATTTGTTATTAATGATTAATTTGACTCCTCTTAGCCTTAATTGTTAGGCAATTTTGATTTTGAAGAATATCCATTGCATGTTCCATGCATGTGGATGCATTATAAACCAATCCTTTTTTCCCTCTACTTTTGCTTCCTATGGCCATCACTAGTCAACCTATCAGTAATAACAATAAAGGGGAAAACATAACTTCTAAAAATAATCAAAATGTGAAACATCACCATCAATTTACAACATCAAATTCAATTTGAATTTTTTTGTACGACGACTATTCGTGTAATAAAAGAATGTTAATTGTCTAAAATTACATATTAACTGACCTAACCAATAAAAAGAATAAAACAAGGTCGAATGCAATTCAAATATATGTATTTACTTTCCATATAATTATTTTTAATACTAAAATATTAAATGAAATCTAACTTAATCAAGTATCCTGCAGAATTCACTTTTCCTCTTGAAAAGCATCCTGCAACAGAAATCAGAATTTTTCTTCTTTTTTTTTTTTCTGAGAAAATAGTGTGGTCACATGCCTTGAGGGCCTCACATAATCACCTCCACAACATCTTATAACTTGCATTTATCTCAAATTCTATATATTTTTTTTCGATAGACAGCTCACAGAAAAAAACTGGTAAAACATGTTAAAGTAGGAGGGTCTAAGGGTGTTCTCCCTGTCTAAACGCCCCCAATGCTTCAGCTGCTCCGACCTATATAGTTTCTCACACCAAACACTGTAAGTTTTGCCAGGCAAAAGCCTAAGGTGATAAGTTTCCTTCTGGTAACCCTAATCATTATTGAAGACTTCACTATCCATCCACAAGGAGTGATTACCCATTGATTTCAATAGTAAGGTTACTTCCATAACTGAATTATGCTGTTTACAACCGATAAACAAATCATTACATCCATTAGAAGTGTGTTGTGGAGGGCTTAATACTCTTTAAGTTTCCAATTGTGTCTTTGATCACCTTACTTTCGAAGGCACTCACTGTGGCTAGGATGGATTTGGATGCTTGTATGACAGAAATTGGGTTACATTGAGATCCTTCGAAGACCATTTTATTTCTATGAGGCCATTACGATAAAATCTTTTCTAAGTCTCGATTTGTTCTCTATCCAATTCGATGTTCAGACAAATTTTCAAGCAAGTGTTTAGACAAACGTTTGAATATATGTGTGAACGGAACAATTTAAACAAGGCAAGAAGCGAAGTAAAAAAGAAATCAACACACAATATTTGTTAATGCGGTTTGGATTCACTAATTCTACTCTACAGAGCCTCGCTTAGTGAATGATTTTATTCAACAATTGTCTGGATTACCTATTGGATTAAATCTAATCTACTCTTACACAAAGAAGTAATTGCAACCCCAGCAATGAACACAAGTGTTACCTATTGGCTTAAAGCCTTTCTTTTTCTCCTTCAAGGATAGCAACTTCTTCCTTTAAAGAATTGTTCAATTGGCACAACACTTCCTAGCATGTTCCTGTATGTTTTCAGGAATTTCTCATCAGAATCTGAATCACTCTCAGATCCTTTAACAGTATTTGCTGCAATGCCGCATGGTTCTTAAGATAGTCTTCATCTAAATTCAAGTTGTTGGATGAATCTTCATCACTCCAAGTCACACACAATGGCTCCTCCTCCTCGTCCTTCTTCTTCTTCTTTAGAGTGTTAGCAGACTCAGGCTAGATATAACCATATCCTTGGAACTCATAGCCTTTCTTCTTATATACTTTTTTAGTTTATTCGTTAATGATTGTTTTTGGGAGCATTTGTGCTGAATTTGAACTTTTTTATCCTTTCTGATTGCTTCTTAAAAGCTTTGTTAAAGTTCTATATGAGTAACGGGATCTACTCCCGAAGTTCTTCAATCGCAATGTTGTATGAAGTTGGCACTTCTTCTCCCATCGGAAAAGCAATATTTCTCTCTCCCTTTGTCCTACTGCGTTTGACCTCATCAAAGTCCATTTCATAAGTCTGCAGAGAATGAATGAGTTCATCAACTAGTTAGGCTTTCAAGGTCTTTAGCCTCTTCAGTGGCAGTGACGTTAATGGAGAATCTCTCAAGTTTAAATCTTAGCACCTTCTTTACCAGTTTGGTATTACAATATTCTTCTTCTAGTGCGAATGTCTAATTTGACAAATCGTAGAGTTTAGCGTAGAATTCTCCTCCGGTCTTTGACATTTGCATCCTTAAGTTCTCAAATTTGGAGGTTTAGCATATGCATTTTTTACTGCTTCGCAATAGTAGTTTCTTCATGGGTAATCTTTAAAATATCCCAAGCTATTTTGGCAACGGTACACTTTGCAATTCTCTTGGACTCTTGCAGATCTACTCCACAGAAGATGGCGTACAAAGCTTTGGAGTTAGCATTAGCAAGTAGTTCTTCTTCAGTCGTCCATTATACTTTAAGCTTAACCACTCTTCCACCTTTAGTGACAATTAGAGGAGCCTTTTATCTTGTAGTAATTAAGCATCAAGCCTTCTCTTCTTCAATGGATTTGATATAAGCTTTCAAGTAAGCCTTCTAGTAGCATAATGGCCAATCTCCAACATTGGGGGACTAGTAGTTGATGATTCTTCCATAACTTGTAGTTAACAACAATAAGAACCTACGGAGCCTAGCTCAATGAGATAAATCTGCTATCTTTGAGTCAAATACAACCAATGATCCTAGTTCTAACACACCCCAACGAAGAATCCTCACTCTTATATCTTAAAGACTAAACCTCTCACCACTAAATTTTCCCCTAAGAACTTAGCATGTAAAACTAACCACACAAAGGTTTTACAATAGCAAATGTACTTTCACAAAATAGTGTTCCTAATTGAACAAATAAGTGCTCTCTAAAATCAATACATCAACTTATGCAAGTCTCTCAATTATAAAGGTTTTTGAGACTTGTTAACAAAAGCTAAAATAGCTAAATACAATATAATATTAATGATCAAAGTAAAACGAACTGTTGATAGATAAGTATTCAAGTTTGATCTGATCCAACTTCCCTGATCCAAGGGATTTGATATATACAATCTCATTCGATCCAATCTTCTTGATATGTTTCTCTAAGTGAATTGATCTTCATTTATGGGCTTGAATTCCACAAAATCGACATAGCTCAAAGATTCAGTTCAATAATTTGTCAATCTTTGAAAAGAGGTAAGTTGTTGTTTTATTGCAATGGTGAAGGAAGGGGCACTTCTTTTGGCACACCGCGACAACTTCAAATATTTCAACACGTAATATGCATTCTACATTATTTTACATGTTTAATTTGTAAATTTACTATATAATATATTTTTATAATTTAAAAAATATATATTTTCTAATTAAATAAGAACATGTCTAATTTGTAATAAAAGTCCATTAATTTTGAAAAATAATTGAGAGAATAAAATAAAATTATAAAAGTAATAAAAAATGAGAAATAACTGGTGGTATAATTTAAGGTAATTAGATAAAATAACTTGTCATTTGAATGTGAGTAAAAATTTCACTTACAAAGAATCATTAATTTAAAGGTTAGTATTTGATACATCGATAATGTATTTTTTTAATTCCATAAATAACCTCAAAAATTGTCACATGTCTGTTTTAAGTCGATCAAGTGATGATAACTATTATTAATAAATAAATTTATACGGTATAGACTAAATTACCAATATATGGATATTATTTATATATATATAATGTTAATCTCGCACATTTAATTTTTATTAATTATAAAAATTGATTTTAACATTATTAATTATTTTCACATTTAATTAAAAACTTTTATTTTATCCAATTCTATTTCATGATTTTATAGACTTATAATTTTATTAATTAATAATATATTATGTTGTTTTTTAAGTAGAACTTTTAAAAGATGTGGCCAAATTAATTAATTTTACATTAATATAATACAAATACATTATTATTTAATACTAATTTAGTAATATAATTAACAACAGGTAAAAGATTAGTTATAAATCCAAGTAATGTGTTGTGGTTTAAAGTAAAAGGAAAAGGCAAATAAAAAGAAATTAGTGCAAATACAGATAAATTGGTAAGGAGTTGTCGCTCTCATTTGTAAAAGATGAATGGGCGGCGAATAAGTGAGAGAGACTACACATAGCAGAGTCGCACAAAACTTCTCACCTTTCTTGCATTTTCCTAAAGGATGAATAAAGCAACACAAATGTTTATTTTAATTTTTAACCAAATATAACACCAATTTAATGATTTTCTTTTTTACATTTTATTCCATATTTAACTATTTTAAACATTATTAATATATTCAAATTATTGGGAAAAAGTATTTATTCAACGTCCTACTCATTCAAGTTGAACCGTTGAAACAAATGATGTTTATGGTTTTTTTTTCTAATTAAATCCTTCTTTTTCTATGTTATTATTTTTCTAATTGCAATGTTTTTGCACCCATCTAAAATTAGATTAGATCTAAAATTCAATACAAATTTAAATTTTGAACGGTGTCTGTTCGAGTTGTGTGACTCGATTTCCGTTTGAGCTGCAACTCACTTGTTAAAGAAATAAAATAGAAAGGGCTTGAGGCCGTAGCTCGCCACACATCCCCATCCATCACTAAACTTGACTGGAGGTGCAACCAGGGATGTGGGGACAAAACCATCGCTGTACGGACCATGTCGCATAAGTTGAATTTGTATAGAACTATATTTCTTCTATTAGACATTGATTATAATAGGATTGTTTAACCCTTAAAAATATGTGTAGTCGAAAATCTCTTGTATTGTTGTTTTTCGACGTTAGTAAATTTCTCCTCCTCTACCCGTGGTTTTTCCAAAAAGAGTTTTCCACATAAAATCTGCATGTTCTTATTTTTCTTTCTTATTACTTTACGACCATTCCTACTGCCATTATCTAACGTATAGTATAACAACATCTATAAGTATTTTTTATAAAATACGAAATTAGTATTTGTGGGTATAATTTTTTTTCAATTAGCAGATATAATCTTGAAATTTTAAATTACTTTAAAGAAATGTGAGGTTTTGAGTCTGGCTTTAAAAAGAAGGAAAGGGAAAGAGAAAATTTGAATTATTTTTGTTTAAAATATTATAGTTTGTTTTCTTTTAAACCATATATAATGTTTTTCTAAAGGAGTAATATAATATTTTATATATGGAATAAAATTCATATATATTAATATTGGCATATTTTTATTCATATTGTATTTTTATTGTTTTTCTCTTATTTTTAATCATTTATATTATGTTTAGTTTATTTGATGATTTAATTGTTTAATATTCTATATAAATTTTTATTTTGATTCAATTTTGAAAGAATTCAAACAATAATTACAAGTAAACTGAGTAGTGCTACAAGCAGTGTCAATTGCTTTAGGCACTGGTGAAGAACAAAATGAACATAATGATATGTGTATGTAGTTCGATTTTCCTATGCGGGGCTTTACCCAGAGAGATAATTCACTATCTTAACATTTTGTATAACAAGTGTGATGTCTACTAAACTAACTAATAAATTGACCAAGGCAAATGCACCTAGATTTCAATCAAATGATGTCCACTAAACTAACTAATAAAAAATGAAAAACAAAAATAATCAAGTATCAATCAAATGGAAAAAGGATACCTAGGTAAGAATCCACCCAGATTTCATCTATAATTCTATAATTCTTAATCTAATTTATGCAATTTATTATCTTAGCTCTTTGATTCGTAGAAATCATTAATTTATGCTAATATCTCTTCCAAGCATAAGAGCAACTAACTCTAGGTTGATTAATTGAAATTTATTTCTAATTAAAATACATATTATTGCATTAATTCGCTCTATGAATGCCCCTATTAGATTTGACTCTAATCTAGTAGATTTATGTCGTTCTATTTTGTAGGATTGCATGTAAATCCATTCAATTTATGCAATATCTAATCACAAGAAAGGTCTATTCAAGCTCAAAATTATGCACATCAAACATGAATTAACACTCTAGAATTGTTAACCCAAGAATAATAAAGCATTCAAAATTGAAAACAAAGAGACTAAGGTTTTATTGCATAAAACATAGAAATCAAACACTAGAATCCATCCTAGGGTTCATCTCCCCCAGGTATTAAGAGATTTAGTTCATAATGGCAAGAGTAAACACCAAAACTACAATATAACCACTAGAATGAAAGATATCTATGATAACTCTTTTGAAAATCAACTTGGACTCTTGAATATTGGTGGAAAATTGCTTGGAAACTCGTTTCAATGGTGTTTTCATGGTAATTTTGTGCTTTCCCTTGGTGACTACCTCTTTTCCCTTTTATTTTCTTATTTATATCCTCTTAAAGTTCTAAAAACCCTAAAAATTATAACTTTTAGCCGTCAACGCACACAGTTCCCAAGATCGACACACCCTGGACACACGGCTATGTAACGCCCCAAAATTTGAGTTTTGATGTTAAGTTGTGTTGATGGATATGTGTCTACTTCTGTGGTTGTGTATTCTGTTTACTTACTTGTGATCGGAGGTTCGAGTCACATTAATTTCGGAAATTTTAATTTCTTTATTAGAACCTTAACCTAGGTTCCTTCCTTAAGTTTAATTTTGTGCCATTTTGTGTTAAGAATGAGCCTACTGGTTCACTGGTTAACTATCTGCCTATTCTCTAGTTCCGTGTTCAAATCTTTGTGTAAGCGAAGCGAGAATATGTTTTTGTTATTTTGTGAGATTAGTTAGTTGGCTTTTAAAATAATCTTTTTTATGTGAACGTAACTTTCTCCTTCTCTCATTCTTTTCTTTGTTTTTCTTTTATTTTTCTTCTTCTCAATTTCGTCCCTGAATTCTCAAATTCCACCTATCAAATTTGTTGTTGTAGTTGTAAGAGTTTCGTTTCTGTTGTTCTTTTGCTAGAAGTCAACTCGGTAAGTTTCTGTGTTAAATTCTGCTAACATTTGTTATCATTTATTTTCGGTCAAAGTTGGTTCCCTGAGTATATTGCTTGATTTCTTTGGCTAAACGTTCAATTGATGTTTGTTAGGAGAAGGTTTCGAGGAAAACTGTTCCCTAGACGCCTTAGGTTCGTGAATTTGTTATATTGAGTGAAGGTAACAATTGTTTTGAGTTGGGGTTTGCGTCGAGATTTTGACATGATTGGTTAATTATTTAATTGTTCTTGTAAGTTTAATTAAGTTGTGTAACTAGACAATTGTTCATTGTTTTTAGGTTTTGGAGTGTCTATGTTGCTCCTATGTTCAATCTTCATTAGGTGGGTACCAAAACCCCTCTTTTTCTGCGTTTTTGCTCTACCAGCATTGGGATTGTCGACGGCACACGGGTGGTCACACGGGCGTGTGTGCTGGCCGTGTGAGCCACACAGCTATGTGAGAGGCTGTGTGGTGAGCCGTGTACCTCATTGACTTTGAATTTGTGGACACACGGGCAAACTACACGGGCGTGGGAGAGGCCGTGTGTGGGTAATGAGATGCAAGGGTGACACGAGTAAGACACACAGGCGTCTGTCCAGGACGTGTAACTAACTAAGTTCATATTAGAGTCACACGGGTAAGACACACGGGCGTGTGTCCAGGCTGTGTAACTCACTGAGTTTATATTTGAGACACATGGGTGTGCACCAGGCCGTGCGGGCGTGTGAGCTTGAATTTTGAATCCATGTTAGTGTGGTAATTGACGTGCAAGGCAGGGTAAGCCGTCGTATGAATTGAACTGAGTTGTGAATTTATTTATCATGAATGTTATTTGATCTTGGACATTGGAATGAGATAGATGTTACTGATATCGACATTTTGTTATATTAAAATGTGTAACTATTTTTGCAACCGTGTTATATATATGTGACTGATATCTATTCCGAAACTGCATGTGCAGAGGTTATGAAGTGAAGGAAGTATCCTGTATTGAATCGGTGGTCAAACCACCCATATATTATGTTAATCTGGTAGTGAGACTATAAACACTGCAATGTGTCATACCGACATTGTGAAGTGTGTATGGATGGACGGGTATTATATACCTATTAGTGTGTAAAGGGAAGGGAATGTGGAGATGGTGTGTAGCGGTTGGACTAGGGAATTTGCATCTGTATCTGTACCAACATCATACATGTATCTGCTAATGCGTTTGTGTTATATGTGCGCCTGTAACTGACCTGTTGTATTTTCGGACTATCTTGTGTTTGAATCTATTTTAGGTCATCACATGAATGTTGATATCAAATTGTATCTGGACACTCAATATTATCCAAGTACTTATGTTTCATTCTATGATGCAACGCTCTAACTATCCGTATGAATTTCAGGGAACTCTCAGGACTAACGGTCGGCGAACGGGGGACTCGGTCATCTGTAGGACTTACTATAATTATATGTGTGTAAATTTATAACTTTGAATTCGTATTTCAAAACTTTTAGGATTTGACTATGTTTTTGGATATTGAATGTTTTATAACCTAACTATAGTAAAGGACTTGCTTTAAGTATGACTGTGGTCTGGTGAGACATCGTGACATTCTAAACTTAGTCTTTTCATCTAGGCCAAGTTTAGGGTGTTACAGGCTATGTGGATTGCCTGTTTGAAAATTTGCTACTTGTGTACAGCTTTTGGAATGCTGGAATGCTCCAATGTTTTAATTCCCACCATTTTTCACTCTTATTTCTCCCAAGTGCCCTATTAAGAATCAAAACATGAATATAAAGGATTAGGAGTATATAATTCATAATTAATACCACATAATCGCCCAAAAATGCACTAAGAATGAGACAAAAATATGTTACTTTTGATCCTTATCAAAATGATTACAAGCCCTAAAATTCACCATATTAGCAACCTCATTTTTACACCTAAGATCCAAGATCACTCTCTTTTAAGTTTTCTTTCTAAAAGCTAAGAATAAAACGAAGGGGTTCACTTGATTACTTACAAAATACACTCTGAAAAATAAGTGCTAAAATTCTCCACACCATTTACCTACACAAACCTTTCAATATATAAGAGTTTTAAGACTTGTTAACATAAAGATCGAGTACCATCAATCTTCCCATCAAAATAGCTAGATAATCAACCTATAATATATCTTCAATAAGTTTAAGATAAGTTTTCAAATCTTCAGGATTTGTTACTAAATCACCTGATTCAATCCAATCTCCTAAAAAAGGAAAGTCATTTTGCTTGATTTAATCCAAACCAGTGCTCAAGATATGTTCCTAAAATAGGTTTGGATATCATAGATAGACTTACACATGTCCACATAATTAGCAAAGGTCACGACCCAAAGATTTGTTAACAAAGGTTGAGCAGTGCAAAACTATAATGGGCACTAGTCGTGGCACTACTCTAGGCACTTCTTTCATAATTGCCTCAACAATAAAACCTGTCAAGATTGGACAAGCCTTTCATATTTAGAGCATGAATCCAATTTCACTAAGCAAACTTTAGTCCATCTTAATCTACCCAAATCTCATTAAATCAATTATTTTTTATATGAAGATATAAAGGAATCATAAAGTTAACTCACATATTCTTGAATTGCATATCTTAATAAATAAGATAAATAGCACATACTCGGGCAGATTATTTATGGGTTGCCTAGATACATGCTTATGTTCTTAAGGATAACAATCTATGGCAGGTATCCATTACACAAGAAAGTAGTTGGACGTGGAAGTTAATGCAAACGAGGAATCTTACTCAACAATTCAAAGCCATTAGAATGGCATGCCAATTTGGAAATAAATACTAGGTAACAAGAGTATGGAATGATCTAAGGAGCAAGCATGAGAAAGTGGGGTGGGATTGACTGATTTGTTTTCCTCATTACATCCCTAAACACTCGATAGTAGTATGCCAATCCTCAAAGCTGCCCACAAAAGAAAAATTGATCTCAAGAGATCTGAGAATTGATGGAAGATGAAAGTTTTGCAAGACTGAACAAAAGACCAAAAACCATGTATTCTTCGAATGTAGCTACTCCGGGAGGATTTGGCAAGAGTTTCTCAAGCTTTGCAACCAGTAGAGGAGTGAGGCAAGCTAGTAGCAAGTAGTCCAGTGGAATATAAGTAGATTGAAAGGAAAAGCTCTGACCTCCATTATCATGCAACTTGCATCATTTTCGTTCAATACTATAAAATTGATCAAGGAAGCCATATAGATGATGATAGCTGGACTTAGCAATATTTTGGGAATGAACTCCTTAGTTTTTGCATAATGTTACAAATGTTTTTTCTTTGTATTTTTTTCAAAAGCCAGTTGGATTTGTATTTAGTGTAAATGAAAGAAAAATCACTAAAAAAACAATTAATAAAGAGACTAAAAAAGTTAATATAAAATTAACTTGAATAAACCTAATATTATTATATTAATAATAATTTTAAATTTTAATTTTAAAATATTTAAAATATTAATATATTAATATATCAAATATGATAATTTTAATTTTATTAAGCATACATATTTAATAATATAACAAATTATTAATATAATTAATTATTTCAATAAATTAATTAATATTAAAATTTTATTTTAATAATAATTTAAATTTTTAAATAATATTCTTCATATATTAGTGAAATATATTTGTATTAATATTTTAATGATAAATATATATTAAAAATATAAATATATTAATAATAAATTTTTAGTATAAATGCTAAAATATGTCATAATCCATTCATAAATTTAAAATTTAGTCATTATACTTTTATTTTTAGTAATTCATTCCTTTGTTTTTAAATTTAAAATTTAGGTCCAATTGTTAATATTGTTAATTTTTTGTCAATTTTGTTGATTTGACATTTTAAATAAAAATACTCTCTTAATAGCCATGTAACTAAAAATGGCATTGTAATGAACTTATATTTAATAAAATAATTAATTGTGTTAACAGTTGGACTTGAACTTTGAAATTTAAAAGTAGAAGGACTAAATTCTCAAAAATAAAATTATAGGGATTAAATTCTAAATTTATGAAGAGTACATGGACTTATGACATATTTTAACCTAGTATAAAATATGAATATTTTAATTATACAACTATAAGTATTTGTCTAAACAATGCTTAGCTTCATTTATCCCTTCCAACTCTAGTATCTCAATATGCACTATCATATATGTAAGTTAAATTAAGTTTTAATTAGGCATTATTTATTATTAAGTTTATATATGGTATTAGTTATTACAAAATATTATCTTATTATAAATTAAATTTTTATTGTTAAAAGGAAAGTGTACTATAATATTTTGTAACAAATATATTTATGTCATATTTGTTTCACTAAAAACAACTTTTAGAAAATGATTTTAGGAAAATTTATCAAATAACAAAAAAAACAAATTCTTTTTTTTTTCCAAGTCATTTGCTTCTTATCTTTTGTTTTACTCAACGGCAGTGTCACCCTTCGGGTTAACTATCGCCCACATTTTTCCTCTCTCATCAACCCTTTCTTTCTTCCTTCTTCTCATCCACTATACATGTTTTCTCTCTTTTCAATTTGCAAATCTATTTTTTGGGTATGATGGACAGATGATGTTGCCTGTCGTTTGTTAAAACTCTACCGGCTACCAGTAGTTTTTCTTAGAAAGTGGGTGGCTCTTCGTCAACTTCTTAATCTATTTCTGCAATGAGAGTATTTTAGGATAATAAATGATTTCACGTGTCGATTTAGACCCATGTTGTCTTAAGTTTTATATGTTTTGTTTGTTTGTTTTTCCATTGTTTAATAAGTCTTAAATTTTAAAGGTTTTTGTTTGCTCTTGTAGCACGTTTTTTAGTCTTAATTTTACAACTATTTAAAGATATGATATGATATGATATGATATAGTAGGAAATTTTACCATATAAGGCAAACAGTATGATTCATGTGCGATGCTGTTTTTAGTTTTAGCATTAATTACAGTCCATTCTTTTATAACATCTTCATTTATAATTTTAAATGTTAGTAGGAATACAGCCCTCTATATTAAATTTTATTATTTTTATTTTTGCATTTTATAATTTAGGAGTTTAGTTTTATTGGTAAATATTTGTACTCTTAGTTTTATTTGCCAAGGCTATATTGGCTTTTTCAATTTGATTAAATGTAAAATAATATTTAGGATTTTTTTTGAAAGTATTTGTTAAATTTTATTAAGTAATGAAATATTTAAGTATGCAATTCACCAATATGTTTTAACTACAATATTCTAAATTTTTTTCAAAAGTATTGTGAGAATAAAAAATAAAATAAAATAAATTGTCACAATCAAAATGCAAAAATTATCATATTAAATTGTAACAACAACAAATAAGTAAATTTTCGTAACTTAATTATAATGCCTTTCAAACAATTTAAATTGGCTCAATCAATTATTTATTAAGTAAATGTTATGTAGAGGTAGATAATTTTAAAATAATAGATTTTTATTTTAGTATATATTATTTTAATTCTAATTTCATCTAAAATTCAATTCAATTGATAATACATAAATTAAACCTATTTAATAATTTGGTAAAGACCAAACAAATACACAATAAAACAAAAAAAGAGAGTAAGTGTGGACCAAAAATTAAATTAAAATTTAAACCAATTAGTTAAATAAAATGTTAATTTTCATTTAATTACAGATACATAATATATCCTATTTGATATGGAATAAAATTTTGTGTACCAATTTAATATTACTACTATTATTTTATAATAAATAATAAATCACGTCAACAGAATATATTATATTTGTTTTATGCATTAATAAAATAATGTTAGTAGTTGTGGCTCTAGAAACAAAAATATACTTGAAATACATTCATACAGTGAAAGTGATAGAAAATATATATTTATAAATTGAATCCAAAAATTATTTATTCCTTGAAACAGTAAATCCAAAATATATCAAGCACCATTGACGTCAATCTATCATTTTTTTATTAAATTTAAAAATTATAATTTTTAAATATTATATAGATTGGACAAAATTAAAAACATAATTTTTTTTCTCAATCAAGAAAATTTACTCACTTAGGAGCTGAGAATATTATATTTATATATAGATTTAGAGATGTTTGTTATATATCTATAACAAAATTTAAAACACTCGTAATAACATTCAAGATTTTGATTATATTTGATTTTTAAAATTTTAAAATTAAAAATTATAATACTAGTGTGATTTAGATCATATCTTTAAAAAATTTACAAATATAATTCTATTTATTAAATATTATTTTATTTAATAAAATATTATTAATATTATTAAAAATAATTCTATTTATTAAATATTATTTTTATTTAATAAAATGTTGTTAATATATATTTTATATGAAATTTAAATATTTTTGAAATAATATCTTAATTAAAATATATTATTTTATTTCAATTAAAATAGAATTAATTTTACTAAAATATTAGATAAGAGGTTCTTATATAGGATTAATTTAGTAAAAAAGTGTACTTCATCATTTATGGATATTGTTGTTATAGATGAAAAGTTATGTAAAAGCAAAACATAAAAAAAGGTTCTTGTACCTCCCAAACTTAACCTAGACGTTATGGTCGAATCTTAAAGGCTACATTAGCCACCGAAATGGCCAAGTAACAACGTTCGGTTTAGAAATCGATATTTTGATCAATTTTCGAAAAACTTAGCACGGTTGCATTAGGTTTGTTAAAAACATCGGATTGTTAGGTCATATATAATTTAAGTTCAATTTATTAGAAGGTTGTGTCATTTGAAAAAAAAACTCAATTGATTTTGCCAACAAACCTTTTTGAAACTTTGTTTTATCGTTATGCAGCGGAAAAAGTGTTGCATTTGATTTTTGTATAAAAATCCATGTTTTAGGCTGCATTAAGCCGATTATTAAACTTGATCGATTTTTAACCAAAATTTCATGCATGCAAAATCCAAATAAAACAACCCATGTCATAATCCATGTTAACAAAATTTACGGTCCCAAAATTAAAACCAAAATAAATAAAGTTTGAAAATATTGTATTAATTGAAATTCCAAGATGAGAACTCCGTAAGACGAGCTTGATCCTAATCTTGCGGGTTATCTATTAGGAGCCACCTAGGGGGTCAGTGTGATCTAAGCAAAAATAAACATACAATCAGTCAATGAGGCATACAATCATTATAACTGTTCATACAATTATCATGACATATCAAACTTTTGTATATGGCATGCGCAATGATACAGTGTAATAATTGTAACGCCCCGATAATTTTCATATTTGTATGTTAAATTCTATCATAATTAAGTGTTTGTACTTGTGGCGTTGTGCTTTGTTTATGTGTTGGTGGTTAGGGGTTTGAGTCTTTGCGTAAGCGAAGCAGAGATATATTTTTACTACTCAACAGAATTAGTTTAGTTTTGCTTTGAAATATATGTTTTATTTTTATTTTAAACGTGCCTTCCTTCTTCCCTCTCTTTCCCTTCTTTTTGTTCTTTCTCTTTTCTTTTTCTTCTTTTCTTTTTCGCCATATAGATTCTTGATTCTGCTTGATAAATTTTATTGTTGTGGTCGATAAAGTTTTGGTTTCCGTTGTTCTTGGACTGAAAGTTAATTCTATAAATTCTGGTGTTAAATTTATGCTAACGTTCATTGTTATTCGCTTTCAATCACTTGGTGTTGCGACACCACATGATCGATATCGCGACAGTACCTTTATTTTCTAGGTATTATGGCTTCGAAGTTTGATGTTGCGACACCACTTCCCGATGTTGTGACGCTATATTCATCCTTCGTATTCTAATCCTGAAGATAATGTCCTACACATCAGATAGAGTGGTTAGATCATCCTCATGCCCACAATGGCCCACTAGGTCGTTATATAACTAAAAATTGTGTAAAAATGCTTATTTTGCATAAATTAAACACAAAGAAATAAAAAATTGAAAATAAAATAAAAACATATAAAAATGCTATAAAACAAACTCGTTAAGTGTCAGAACGACCTTAATTTGGCGCAATGAATTGTGGCAGATCAGCTGTGTGGCAAACAAATGCCATAATGGTAACATCAATAGGAGTGTTGACATTTTTAGGCCCCTCTTGACCTCCTACAACAAGGATGGTGTTTGTACGAGTGGTATAACTTTTGTGGTGGACTTTAATAGTTACAATGTTGCTCTAATTAGTTGGTCATGCTTTAGAATTTTCAAGTAGCTTGGATCTTGACCATCTTGTAATATGATTAGCCATCCCTTAAAAATATTTGATCTAGTTGTATTGTTATATCCCTCCGCCACTTGGACATGTGTCAACATCAGAGGTAGAGTTGACATTCCCATTGACTCCGCCAAAAACAACACTTTGCTCGACCATTCTCTTTGATCAAAAGAGCATCTTCCTCCTATGTAAATGGGTGAAAGGGAAGCATCTTGATCTTTTTAGGTGAATCGACCTCTACAGTACCATCTCAATCTCCTCATTGTTCCTCCTTACCTTCCTTCCTTGTTGTACATTGTATCAACAGATAACGTAATTTATTAAATGCATTCATCTCAAACATAGAACCCAACTACAAATATATAGTTTCCTCTCTTCATTGTGATGACCCCACCAAAAATCCTGAGAAAATTTTCTCCATCTAATTTCTTGTTACTTTTAGAGCTTTCACACAAGTAAAGGAGTAGATAGCGATGAAGGATAAAGTCGATTTGATCAATGTTAATCTTCACCGCGACAACAACTGAGATTTCCATCCAACTAGTTTGTTTTGCATATAATCAATTGTCTACTAGAAAACATCTTCGTAGTTATCATTATCATATTATATATAAGATATTTCCCTAGTTGGTGGACTCTCTTCACTCCTGTTATATTATATGTCGATAGTGACAGTAAGAATTATTGCAAAGCAATAAGAAAGAAAAAAAAAGAACATACAATTTTTACGTGGAAAACCCTTATCAGAAAAAATCATGGGCAGCATGGTCCATATTGCGAGGGTGGACCCCCAGTCGCACCCCCAATCAACTTTAGTGCTTAATGGGGATTTGTGGCGGGCTATGGCCTCGTGCATTCGGTTATTTGCCCCCACAAATCCTCTTATTTTGCCTCTCTAATTTATTTATTTAACAAGTGTCGAGATTCAGGTCACACAACTCTAACAACTTCCAATATGCTTGCAATCCATCGTTTCCTTTTATCTTTACGTATTTTGCTCCCGAATTGTTGTGATTAATAGATAGCTCTGAAATCTTACACTAAAGATTCAGTATTCTTTTCATGTTTTTTCAAGAACTTGAAGAAGCATGAAACAAAAGATAAGAATTATCCACAAAGTATAAATCGGAAACTGACAGATAGTATTTCCTAATCCTTGTACCTTCAGCCTCCCCACTTCATTCTGCTTGCATTACATAATTCCTTTTAGATCTTTATTAAAAATAATTATCCAAAGAAATACATAATTGTAATTTTTTTTCTCTAAGAGAGAGAGAATCACTATTATAAATAGGGTAAACTACACCCATGGTCACTTTTGTTTACCTTAGGTTACATTTCAGTCACTTATGTTTGAAATGTTACATTTTAGTCACTTACGTTATCGTGTTGTAACATTTTAGTCACTGAGCCGTTAATTGTCGTTAATGGTGTAATGGTAGTGACGTGCACGTTAAATCATTATTTCAAACAAAAATTTTAGGTTAAATTATACAATTGGTCCCCATAATTTTTCGTTTTGAGCAATTTAATTTTTTTATGTTCTTTTAACTTTCTTTCTTTTTTTCTTTTTTCTTTTTTTTCCATTCTCTTCTACTTCTCCCTCTGTTTTTCTACCTTCTTTATTTCTTTTAACATACCAAGAAGTCGAATTGGTAGTGAAAAAAGAAGCATGGTATGGGTTTATGGGTTTTGGTTATAGGCAAATGATGACAGTCGACTTCCTACTTCTTTTTTCATTGCCAATTCGACTTCCTAATATGTTAAAAGAAATGAGAAATGTATGAAAACAGAGGGAGAAACAAAAGAGAATGGAAAAAAAGAGGAAAGTTTAAAGAACATAAAAGAAAAAAATTAAATTACTTAAAACGAAAAAAATATGGGGATCAATTGTATAATTTAACCTAAAATTTTGTTTGAAATGATGATTTAACGCGCCATGTCAGCTTATCGTTACACCATTAATGATGATTAATGGCTCAGTGACTAAAATGTTACAACATGATAACGTAAATGACTAAAACGTAACATTTCAAACATAAATGACTAAAACGTAACCTAAGGTAAACAAAAGTGACCATGGGTGTAGTTTACCCTTATAAATAATAAATACATTATAAACCAAAATTTTGTTATCAACCAAACCGTGTACTATAATAATTTATTATAATTATAGTTGTTGAAATGTATTTTCTACTTATAATTTCTTTAAAAATTATAAAAATGTATGCATTCAATAAATAAATAAATCAACTTCAACCACACTAAACAAACTTGTTCTCAACCATAAACAATTTATTGTTTTTAAGGTTTAATAATAAATTTGGCCACTAACGTTTATATGTTTTGTTAAAATGGTCCTAATTGTATTTTTAGCCTTTTTTACCATCAATTTTTATTTTTTTCAAATTGTTTTTTCTAACAAATTTGATGAAAGTATCGTTAAAAAGCTAATGGGGTGGTGTGAAATTTCATATGCGAAATATTTCTACACCATCCCATTAACCTTTTAACGACACTTTCATCAAATATGTTAAAAAAATAGTTTGAGAAAATTAATAAAGATTGATAATAAAAGTTAAAATTACAATTAAAATTATTTTAATAAAATATGTAAATGTTATTAACTAAATTTTTCATTAAAATTTTAATTATATGGAAGTACCTACACATGTTTTTTACATGATGCTATCTCTCGACATAGTTAATTAATTAAAATTTTCCCTTTGGAATGCTAATGTTGCTCATCTCTATGCTGACAATGGTATAATCTCCAAAATGGAAAGATTCGATGAATAATTAATTATTAATTTAAAATCAACAGTAAAAAAAGGAAAAAATACTTCGTGCTTAATGGGGACTTGACTTAATATTTGTTTAAGTTGCATTATAGTTCCCCATACACACGACAAAAATGTCATTGTCTCAAGTTGATTAAGAAAAGATTAAAAGAATAATATATAAGACCCATAATGTAATTTGTTACGTTTGTATAATTAAAAAATTTGAATGATAATAGATAAAATAATTTATTAATAATATAATACGTATAATCTTAATCCATAAGTTCAGTTC
The DNA here is from genome assembly GCF_025698545.1 of Gossypium raimondii. Classification (NCBI taxonomy): domain Eukaryota; kingdom Viridiplantae; phylum Streptophyta; class Magnoliopsida; order Malvales; family Malvaceae; genus Gossypium; species Gossypium raimondii. Next base: position 5,567,900 of record NC_068565.1, read on the forward strand.
CGAAAGATAATTATTCATTATAGGTTTTGATCATATCTGCTCATCCTAACTTATAAATGGGATAAGAATGTATTTCAGTACACTCGATTAAAAGTAATACTCATACCGATTAAACTAAAACTCAATCCCGTTAATTATTTATGAAGTAGCAATAAAAGAACAAAAAAATCACCTGTAAATGCAATAGCCGCCTGCCTGGGAAACACATTGTTTGTTTTATATTGTTTAAGAAATACAAAAGGAGAGGAATGTTGTGTTCCGTACGATTGAGAAATCAAAATTCCAAATCCATTTCATAAGGATTAAACAAAGAAGAGATTAAAATAAGTAGGTGAATTTAACCCCTTTTTTGAGCTCATTCATTCATCCATCCATCTCTCTCAACCTCATATTTGAATTTTTAAAATATTAGTGAAATTTTGACTATATCTTTAATAAAATTTACAATATAATTTCCTTGATTAAATATTAAAATATAATTAATATAGTTTTGTATAAAATTTAGACATCTTATTGAAATATTATCTTAACGACATATAACTAATTTTATTAAAATGAAGATAATAGAGGAGTGCACTTAATATTATATAATGGTTGTTATCATAAATAAAAGGTTGTTATAGAAAGTAAAAGTAAAATATATAAAAATTTAGTTGTTATAACAAACTAATGTTATAAAAGATAAATTACAGTAATTTAATTTGTTATAAAATGGTTAACATTTTGATAATTGAGGAGTAAATTAATCATTTTAGACAAAAAAATTTAGATTAAATTGCACATTTAGTCCCTATACTTTTCTTTAAAAGCAATTTAATTCTCTATTATTCTTTACAAAAAATTTGAGAAGCAAAGAATTGATGCTATTATATTTCAAACCATACATGAATTATAATAAAATTCTCAAGCCCAATCAATAAAAATTAAACTCAAAAAATTAGAATCCAAAACAATTTTAAATGAATTCCCATCATCTAGTCCTTGCTTTTTTGAGTTCCACCTTTGTCTTAGGTCTTATCATTTATAGAGTAGCTCAACCCTTGCAATTTAGCTCCAAGTTTGTTCTCATTGCCAACGAGCAAGACAACAAGTGATCGGATTGGATTTATTAAATTAATTAGCTTAAAAAGAAAAAAGTATAGGGGTTAGATGTGTAATTTAATTTAAAAATTTAATTCAAAATGATATTTAAGGATTTAATGATTAAAATATTATAAATAAATTAAAGTAGATAAATGAATATTTTAAAAGTTTAGAGTAAAGAGTAAAGAAATGATAAAGGGTATGTAAGTAATTGAGAGAAGCATATAAGAGGACAAGGACAACTATTCCAATTCCAAAACAATGAAAGGCAAGTGCTGCTACCTTTCCTTCAATTTGCTCAGTGAAAACAAGAAAATGTAAATAAATAAATAAAATAAAAGAGATGCTATGTTGAGTAATCCAACAATCCCAAAAAAGGGTGTTTGGAAGAAGGGAAATTTGTGGGGAAGATGATGTTGTTTCTTTTAAGTGAAGCAATAAAGAAAAATAAAGCATAAAAATAAATATTTTTTTAAAAAAAGCTGTGAATTGGGGTCACTGTCAAAAGTTGTGATGGTGGCATATAAAGAAAGGATCTATTCATTCATCTGATCTAATCAAAACAAAGCATCCAGACAAATCCCTTCAACTATAACCAACACTTCTTAACTTCTAGCTATGAAACTAAGTTCAAAAAGACTAAAAAGTTTGTTACTTTCTTACCACTTACTAGGTTATCAATTTTTAAGACAGGTTGAAAATTTAAAGTCATGTAAATCAAATCTATCTATACTTAGTAAAAAATAAGAAAAAGGGCTATATAATTTATACTGGTAATGAGAAAAGTTGAAAAAAAAGGGTGGATTTTAGGTTGGTTGAAACGGGGAGAGAGGTGGGAAAAAAATGGTGTTTTAGATTTGTGTAGTTTTAGGGTAAAAGTACAAAATAAAACAGCAGCAAATGCAGTGATGAGATGAACAGAGATCTTTAATCTTTTGTCTGACCCCAAAAACACTGCCACCCTTAGCAGTGGCATCATCATCAACATCAAGGGTGTTTCTATAGGCAAAAGTAAAAGTGTGTTTACTCTTCCCTATACTATAGCTATTAAGCTATAAGCCCTATATATATTTTGCTCTTCTTAACAAACCAATTTTTTTCTCTCTTTTCGTTTTAGTTGTAGCTTGTCATGAAAGAGGTTCTAGTTAGTGCAGTTTCCCAAGAAAATCCTTGTTGAGAAGAGAAAATTTTGTTTTTGTTGTTGTTGGAGGTGGGTGGCCAAGTGTTTGAAAACCCGTTTCGTTGCTGAATAGAATAGTTCATAAATAACAGAGAGCTCCTATATTGCCAAAAGCTGAGTTTTTTAGAGAGATAATAGAAAGAGAAACAAGGAGAAAAAAAAAGATGGGTTAGGCTGGGGGAATAATAGGGGCTGGGGTTTTTTGTTTTCTTTTTAGTTGGCAGGCTTCGTCAGGGAAGAGTGGTGGTGGTGGTGGTGGGTGGGGGGGCCGGCCGTTTGGTGTGTGTGGTATGATGGAATTAGAATCATTGAATGGCAGTGGCTTTTGAGAGAGGTCACAGTATCAGGTTTCAGTGTGGTGGCAGTAGCTCATACAGGGAGAGGATATTAGCAAGCAAAGAACAACAACTACAACCCACTAACATAAAAAAGGTATCCTCCATTAAAAGCTGGAACAGCAAAAGCACCAGGGCCTGACTCTGGATCCTCAAAGGCATCATCATCATCAGCAGCAGCAGCAGCAACATCAGAATCCATCTCATATAGAAGGAGGAGAAGAAGAAGAAATTGCGAGGAACCAACAGCAAATCTTGTTTCTCCATCATCAACAACAGCAAGAGCAACAGTTGTATGCAAGACTGGAAACTCAAGTACTACGAGAGCAGCAAGGGCAACAACAACAGCAAGAGTACCCACAACCACCCAAGAAACGCTCTTATCTGCCGTCGGCTTCTACTTCAACTTTTGGTTCCAAATCAACCCAACATGCAAGAAAAATGGGAGATAGCCACCACCAAGCTGCAACATCGTCAAGATTGGGGATAAGGCACTCTGGAGGGGAGATCGTTGAGGTCCAAGGAGGTCACATTGTTCGGTCAACTGGAAGGAAAGACCGTCACAGCAAAGTTTGTACTGCCAAAGGTCCTCGAGACCGACGTGTTCGTCTCTCAGCTCACACCGCCATCCAGTTCTACGACGTCCAGGACCGACTTGGCTACGATCGTCCTAGCAAAGCTGTGGATTGGCTTATCAAAAAAGCCAAACCTGCCATTGACGAGCTAGCTGAACTACCTCCTTGGAACCCTGAAACTTTGAATACAACCACTTCGATCGCTAAAACTAGTAACCAAGAAGACCAAAACGCGACAACCGCAACCGACAATGATAAGCCGTATCAGTTCCACATCAACCATAGTGGAAACCTGGTGGAAAACCTTGCTGCTGGGTCGGGTACTCGGAGAAGAACGGCTACAATAATGGGGAATGAAGTTCAAAGTCTTCAGCAACAAGAAATGGGAGATAACCCCAATAATAATTCGGGTTTTCTTCCACCTTCTTTAGTTTCTGATGAGATAGCGGATACAATTAAGTCTTTTTTCCCAGTGGGAGCCTCAAGTGAGACGCCGTCTTCTTCCATACAGTTCCAGAATTATCCGCCGGATTTGTTGTCGAGGACCAGCAGCCACAGTCAAGATCTTCGGCTTTCACTTCAATCTTTTCCGGAGCCGATTCTTTTGCACCACCACCACCACCACGCCCAAGCTGCTACAGCTCAGGCACACCACAGTGAACCTGTTTTATTCTCTGGGTCCAGCCCATTAGCTGGTTTCGATGGGTCTTCTGCTGGGTGGGAACATCACCACCAACACCCAGCGGAGATTGGAAGGTTCCAGAGATTGTTTGCCTGGAATAATAGCGGTGCTGCTGCTGATAGTAGCGGTGGCGGTGGTGCTGGCGGCAGTAGCGGTGTAGGAGGAGGATTTATCTTTGGCACTCCTCCACCGCAGTCACTGCCGCCGGCTTTTGGCCAAAACAGCCAATTGTTTTCTCAGAGGGGACCCCTTCAGTCCAGTAACACGCCCTTGGTTCGTGCTTGGATAGACCAGCCAATTTCCACAACCGACCAACACCAACACCATCATCATCAACAACATCACCACCATCAAATCCCAGAAAACATCCATCATCACACTGCTTTATCTGGCATTGGATTCACCACGCCTGGTGTATTCTCTGGGTTTCGCGTTCCAGCACGAATTCAGGGCGAAGAAGATGAGCACGACAGCATTGCCAATAAGCTGTCCTCTGCTTCATCTGATTCTCACCATTGATCGAGTAAATCGGAGAAAAGGCCAAAGTCTTTCCCCTCTATCAGGTATTACAGTCCAAATTCCTGCCATATATTGCTCTTACAAGCTTTTCTTTACTTGTTTTAAGTGATTGCCTGATTGGTCTTTCAGCACTAGTTGATTGTTGACTGTGAACTGGATGAGAAGATAACTATACTATGATGGATCCAAGAATCAAAGACTAGTTCGAGGGAAGATTTTGGTCAACTTTGAATCAATGGCCTATACCGTGGGAAGAAGAAATCTGGGTGGATTTCAGGTTTTTCAATCCCCGGTTTGTTTAGTTTCTATCAGTTGATTGTGTTGTAGCTTAAATTTATATTTGAGTGAGCTCTTAGAGCTTAACAATGGTTTCTTTTTCTTGTTGGACTTGTCATGTTTTTCATGTTACCAATCAATGTTTGCTACTGTTTCCTAGAGTTACTACTGAGATGGGAACCTAGTTTGTTCTAATGCTGATTTGGTTTTTCCCTCAATCAGGACTGACTGAGTTTAGCATAGTCTCTCCTTCTTTTGAATATTTTCATGAAATAAGGGAACCCCGGATCAGCTAATATCCAAAAAGTCCTTCGATCTGATACAGAACTAGAGAAGCAATCTAGACTCTTTTCCTCTCTTTAGAAATTGTCAATTTCTCATGTAGATGAAAGTGAACTCTTCCTTTTGATGCCTTATCGCTTATGTATGAAACAGATTGATGCTTCGAGTTTTGGGGGCATTGAAAGAGAAATCATTTTCTGCAAACAGTAGGATCTTTGGATGCAATAGAGTCGTAGATGATTCCACTGTCAGCATCTCCCTGGTTGAAAACAATGTTTAACTTCCCCTTATAACTCTTTTTCTTTAGTGTCATTTCACTAAATAGTGGTTTGTTTTAGGATGCCTTGGTTAGAATAATTGAAAGCTCTTGATAGCAGTAGAGAATGCCAAACAAGGATAGAAATCAAAACCCCGAATCTGGAACAAAAGGAGTAATCAACTAATCACCATCCTAGACAATCTCAAACTGCTAAAATTAGCAGAATTCACATAAGCCCTATTGGACTTTGTATAAATTCAGCTACTAGATGCTTTAATATGAAAGATGGGGTCGGTCCGAATAATGCCCTGATGCATACATCAGGACTGAGACCAGGTTGTAGAGGACACCTAATCAATGAGCATGTTAGCAAATAGAGCAAGTGGAGCTATAAATGGAGTCCATCTTAACCAGGAAAGAGGGGGGAATGGGGATGAATATAAAGAAAAGCTCAATTATGGAAGAATAGTAGAATGCACTGTAAGGATAGAAGATAATAGATGCCACCAAAATTTTGGTGTTTGCCCATCTGTAAATGGTCCCCTACTCCCTGTAAATCTCAGTGCCTAATATATAATTATCTCTTCAGTCTAGCTGGAAATTCTTATTTTCTTTTATTAGCATAAAAATATGATGACCAATATACTTTGGCTTCTATTGATATTTGCGGTATGGTTGTTGGTATTTTAGATGAATGATTATTAACACCAACAAAAAAAACACAAGTACTGTCATTTTTTTAGATATGATTTTATTATATATTATAGGATTATTTTATGTAGTGGAATGTTTAAAGTTGGGATTTTTCAGACCATACCAGATATAAATTTTGAGGTGGAGAGGTGGTTGGATTGCTGAGCTTCTTGTTGGCATGTAGTTGGGGGAGGGGGGGCTTACCTATGATATGCATAATTGCATAATGCAATGCAAAAATGAATAATATTTAATTGTATGATAATTAATGCATAATGGAGTCATGAATTGGAGCATTATGCGACTTTCCAAAAAATAATAATAAGATGAAAGTTCAAAGAATTGGCTACCTATTATGGTTGCTTTTCTTTCAGTTTGGTTGAAGTTGTGCATTGAGGACTTATTTGAGAAATGCAAATTTTCAGGGTTTTGTGCTTTTAACCATAGGATTACTGTAACACACAGGGCCGTTTGTGAATTAAAGTAGAGATTTTGAACCCGGGTTTAATCCAAATAACTTAGTCATTTCACTCTTGAATTTCATGGTGCAAAAACCCTGTTTGTTATTGTATACAATGCCGTTGCAAATCCACACAAAGTACAAGACAAAAAAATCGTATTGAATCACTCCAAAAATAGCTAAGAAAAAAACAGCTTTCATCCGTCAGTGACAAAGCTCCACGAAATATCATTGATTTCAGCCATCGGATGGGGCACCGTTTTTGGCTTTTGGAGCAACTTTCCCATTTGGCAAACAGGGTTTCACCGAGGCCAAAACTTTCATCTCTTTCTCCGATTTGCTTGCCTGCCTGCCATGAGTTTTCTTTGGGTGAATAGGCTGAGAATGAATCCTCACCTCCCATGGCCTCGCCGCTATCCATCTCTCTATCCAGCTCCAACCCCAGTTCTCCTTGCCTGCACCATAGGATGCTTGTCCAAGATATTGGCTCGCATTTGCCCTCCACTGCAAATTCACTACGATCGGTCACGAAATAAAAGAGAAAGGTTGCAGAGCGTAATGTTATTTCTTAGAAGTGATTAATGAACCCGAAGTTTGTAACCTGATGGGAGAAGGCATATGCCATGGCTCGTTCGCGTTTAACTGCTGCCTCTTCTCTCTGTTGAATTCTGGAAAGAATTTCCTCCATAGTTTCAGACCCACCACACCATTCTACCTGTAAAACACCAAAGCATGATACTTTGATTCATAGATATCAGCATTTTCGTTTTCTTTTCTTGCTTACCAAGCAAAAGGTAAGGGTTACTCTTACATTAATGCCTAATCTGCAGGGCTTAAGTCTTAGCCCTCAATTAATGTAAAAAGATGGATGCCTAACTAATACCACTAGTTTCTTAGGCAATTAAAAGTTAATAAAGCAAAGTAGGCAACAGTGATTATTAATACCTCCAGTTCATGGAGTTTAGCCTCAAGCTTCATCTGGTTTTCCATTTTCTTTTGCTTAAGCCTGCCTTCTGTAACCATACATATTCTCCGAGCTCGGATTTGAGACTGGACATTGCACCATGAATGTAAATAGCTTAGCGTGCTTGTTGTTTGTTTCTTCACTGTATGTCCCTGTATCAATATGTTCTTGAATCTCCCCGCATCTCTCAGCCGGCGGACTGCTTTTCTTGCCTGCAAAATAAATTGTTACACAAAATCTGTATTAAGTAAATTATGTTACTCACACCCGAGTACTAGTACCAGGTATTCAATTTTAAGATTAGTTTAATTTTGTGTATCAAGTAAAAATATTAAATTATTTGACTTATATGTCAAAAAAATCTCTTAAAAAATGCTAAAAAAATTAACTAAGCCTTTGTATTAAATTCGCATTCAAGCCGTTAATAAAAAAAAATCAATTAAGCCCCTTCGTTAATGATTTTTGTCATTGACCGTTATAAAATTTGACGGGCCAATCAGAATGTGACACGTAGTAGCTTCCGGTTTAATATAATATTTTTCCATGAAAATAAATCAGGAAAATATAAAAATTATTAAAAATATCAAAAATTATTAAATTTAATAAAAACTTAAAAATATTATAAAAAATATTTAAAATTTTATAAAAATTCTTAAAACTTATTTAAAACTTAATTTAAAAGACAAGATCCACTTTAAATATAACTAAAAAGGAAGTATTTTGAAACTCAAAGAGCTATTTCAAAGTTTTCATACATGTTTTCAGTATCTTTTATATGATAAACTAGTTTTCTTACAGCGATGCACGGATTTAGTTGTATGTATTAATTAGAATATATTAAAATTATTTTAAAATTTTGTATAAATTTACTTTTATGATTAATATTATAAATAAATTTAAATCATTTTATAATTTTAATATGTTTTTAATTCAATATTTTATTTAATAAAAATATTTTCTTAAATTATTATTATATGATATATATATATATATATATATATACAATTTTCTAAATGAGACAGAGATAAAAATGTGTTAGTGGAATCTATTTATTTGTAATATTCTAAATATATTATTTGCCTAAATGTTAATATAAAATCCATGAATCACAATTAGAATAAAAAAATCATTTAGCATGAGTTATATAAAATCTACTTATTATTTTTTAGTAAAAAATTATTTAAAAATCAAATCAGCCCCAAAATATATGAAAAACAGAAATTTTACCCTATTTAACACAATCATACACAATTAATAAAGCTATCTTCATTAAAAATAAAATTGTAAAATACATATTTTTATTCCTTTAAATTTGTATTTGCATTAATACTTAAAAGTTTTAAAACATTTTAATTCTCTAATCACAATAAAACTTGAAAAACTCCGTGCATCAAACAAATTGATTGTGTATATTTATTAAAATATATTATATTTTTTTTACAAATTTTCAACATTTTGTATATAAAATGATTTTGAAAAGTGAAAAAAAAATCTTTAACGAGAAGGTTATATTTAAAATTGTAATATTTTATAAATAGGCTTGTCCATGAACTAGTTGAAGCCTTAATATAAAAAAAAAAAATTTCTCAGTTCGGGCTTGGGCTCGACCTCGCCTAACCCATCCGAATAACTCATATCCCTATAGTAAAAAGGGATAAATCTCAAAATTATACATAAATTTTGGTGTAATGAGTAATTTTATACATGAACTTTGATTTTGTGCAATTTTATACATGAAATTTTGATTTGATCAAATTCTCACAAATTATTATCATAATTATTGATATAACACCATTTTATATTTATATATTACATACATAAATAATTATATTTATCTATTATAAAAATAAACTAATGTATTTGTTTCTTTAAAATGTATGATTGAATAACAATTAAAATTTTATGTATGCATTTGAACCACAATCAAAGTTTTATGCATATAATTGCACCAAATCAAAGGTAATGTATTAAAATGCACATTAAATCAAAATTCATGTACAATTTTAAAATTTATTTATTTTAAAAATAGTAAAATATTAAAATATATTAATTTATAGTAATATTGGGATATTTTACAATTAAACTTCAAATTTCAAATAAAAATTTGTTTAAATTAGGCTCGAGGGCAGAAATGAATCTTTGCCCATTATTTTGGATGAAAATAGTTTATGTCTATTATTAGTTGAAATATTTAAATTTATTAAAATTAACTTTAAAATCTATGCCCTGAAAAATTTCAGCATATTTCAATTTTGAAATTATATTAGTGTAAAAATTCCAATCAAGTAAACAAATGACAAAAAATCAAGTAAAAGTAAACATTTTTAATCTATATACAATATCTTAAATTTTTAATATGTTTTAAACTGTTAAATATAATTTAACTCTATTTTTATTTTTAAATAATTTTAATTAAATATTAAATTTTTTATTTTATTTTTATATTTATATTTTTAAATTATAATTTTAAGAAGTTAAAATATTTTTTAGTTTACTTAATGTGGGTCAGAAAATGTTTCTTTTTTATTTTTATAGTGTATTTTTCAAATAAGTAAAAAAAACTTTTTAATTTTAAATTCTTAAAATAATTTTTAAAATTAAATAAAATTATCTTTAAAAACTATAAAATTAAATAAAGAAAACATAAATGCACCACATATATAACTTATGGATCTATATATATGATTTCCAAATTCATTATCTGCGTTAACCATGTTTTTCTAATCTGAACCAAAAGCCATTGACGTTTATTATTGTGCGTTGCCCACAAATGGGGTTATGCTTTAGTGAATTATCATTATTGTTTTTGTGCCAACCTATTCCCTATGACCTACCCGACACTACTTACAAATGTATGAATATGATATATGGAGGCAGTTATATTGTGTTTGCTTTTTTTTTTTTTTTACTTAAAAAATAAGTCAATTAGATCCAAGTGCATATTAGTCTTATTAAGAATTTCATCTATTTTTATTATTAAAAATATGATTTTTATAGATCAAAATGAGATACACATAGCAAGCCGCTTGTAACTGCCTGGTTATATGTCAACCACACTCGTTTTTAACAGTAGAAATGGATAAATATTAAAAAAAAATTTAATTTACTCTTTAATTTAATGCACAGAGACTAATTTATTCATTTTTAAGTAAAAAAGGACAAAATGCAATCTAACTCTTAGAAAAAGGACTTCCATGATACTTTTACCAAATAGGATCTAATTTGCAATTTATACATTTATATGCAAAACCACCCCAAATGTCCACTTGGAAATATGTATGAAATTGGAATTTGGCAAAAAATTAAAAATACCCTGTAAGACCGAAATGCCTTCTGAATTTTAGCAGCCGCTCTTTGTTCAACGGCAATTCCAGGACTGCTTTGTGAACTCCCAGCCGCTGCCACTTCAGGACCCTCATGTTCTTCTACCCTTTCATCACCATTTGATTTTTCATTACTCGAGTGTACCTGTATTGATGGGGTCTGTGACCATATTAGTGATATGCAGTGTCTAACACGAGCATGTTGGATTAATGCGTCATTGCAAAACACATGTACTACCTTTGCTTGTTTGGATCTGTTTGGTTTATGTTTCTTTAAACAAATGAATGATCTAAGCCAGTTTCCTGAACCCATGGATGATCACCAAGATGCTTATAATAAACCTGCAGGCACATAGAAATATCATTCCAGGGTGATTAGAGATATATCAAAATATAAGTTGAACAATCATGAAGCTTACCAATATTTACAGAGCTCGAAATGAGTGAATCAATTGAAGCAAATAAACCAAGCAGATGTCATTTGAAGCAATTTATTAAGGACTGAAAAGTAGTGTTTGCAGCATGAAAATACAAATAAATAGATTATGGAAGCAAACAGACGAGGAAGAAGGGGGACAAAAATTGGAGTTGGCAAAGATTTGTGGGGTGGAGGTGTTTGATGAAATATTATCTTTTAGTACAATGCAAGAAAAGCATAAATAGCAAAATAAAAATAAAAATAAAAGACAGGAAACGTACATGCATGGTTAGGGTTTCATTCTCTTGTAATGACAACTCAACCATATTGATATTGCTGTTTGATCTTTTGGAGGATCAACAGTCTATATCCAGTAACTTAAATCAAAATTAACAGTCGTTTCTCAAGGTTATATATATATATATATATATATATATATATCATTGAATTTTGTGATTACATTGTTTGAGCTCTTTTCACTTAATCTGAGGAAGAAAGATGGTATAGAGAGAGGATTTTTTTAACTCTTAAGAATATGCAAATTAGTACTTTGTGGAGTATAACTTCATTTTTCTTATGGGGCTTTTATTTAATAAATTTCTATAGTTATTTAAGTCATAATTGGGTTCAAAATTTTCTCTTTTCTTTTTCCTTATTATATGAATCATTTTGTTTAATCTTTTGAATGAACTTAATCCAATTTGCTCCAACCCTTTTTTCCAAGCACAAAAGAAAAGTAGCTAGTTTGAGTAATCTTAACTTGCAAGGCTCAAAAAAAGTAGCCCATCTCCATCATTCCTCAACTTATATCAACTTCAACTCCAATGAAATATCTTTTCAAACTTTTTTCTTAATTTTTCATATTTTACTTTTAAAGCATTCACGTCTTTTCACTAATGTGACCAACTTTTTAGCAATTTCAATCTATTTTAGTATTTATATTTTAACAAGATGGTATTTTTATATATATATTTAGAAATACTCGTAGTTTTTCTTAATCTATAACTAGAATGATAATGTATTTGAACTCATTTCCTCTTACATTTGGCAACAATGTTCATAGCAATTGAGTTAAGATTTGATCGGTTGATGTGAAATTTTTTAATTTTATATACAAAATACTAAATACCATATTAAAAATAAATAAAAAAATCTTTTAATACAACAAATGGATTAAAACTCCACCGTCTATCACTAGATAATTTGTCTTTGGATATTTGGTTTGATAATTAATGTGTGAAAAGTAGATAAGATTGGCCCTCCTTTGATGGAGGCCCAATGCCCTCTAGCCAAACAACGAGAGAGGGCAATGAACAAGGAAAAAACAACATTTACTCTTTATATTTGGCAAATTTTTCTAATTTAATTCCTGAATTTTTTTTTAACACATTAGTCTTGGAAGGTACTCTAGTTACTTCAATTTCAAAATTAAGTAAACTGGTCTTTCTGAATAAAAGTATTGAAGTAATTTAATTCCTATTAATTTCAAAAGTGAGCAACTAAAGACAAGTAATCACAACGTTAATGTCTTCCACCAATTGTACATAATTTTAATTGGTATAGTAACAAATTCAACTTTCGATTTTTACATATTTTGTCATTTTAGCTTTAATTCTAAAAGGTCAACAAATTCAGCCTCAACATTTACACATTTACACAAATGTTGCAAGATAAATTTGTTAAATTAAGAACAAATTGATTGAATGTATAAATTTTGAGGACAATTTATTATTATACCAATCAAAATCATGTACAATTGATGAAAATATTAATATTGTGATTAATTGTCCTTAGTTTTCACTTTTGAAATTGACAGGGATTAAATTGCTCTAATATTTTTTATAAGAGAGACCACTTTGCTCAATTCCAAAATTGAGAGGAACTTGAAAGGTCTTTTTATTGTCTTGGAACTTGACAATTTCCCTAATTTTAGTCCATATGATGAAGGTGTAATGTCATTGCTTAAAAAATTATAATTTTTATAAAATTTTAGATCATGTTGTCGCACAATATTAAAGAACTGCATCATTACATTGATCAGAATTGGGAAAAATTTTCAAATAATGTTTACCAATAAAATTTAAAGTAAAAAGAAATTGTGAAATTTAAAAACAAGATGTTGTCTTATTTTGTAGGTAAACAATTTTGACTTGATTATTTCTAATATTTCTTTAACTTATTTCACTTTTTCTCCTTTATATTTTGAACCAACGTTACTAACTTTTCTCAATAAGGATGTTATTGAATAAATTAGGATTTATAATTTTCGATTGTCCAATCTAGTATCACATTTATAAAAATAAATTAAGGTAAGAACATTTCTCCAGTCCCTGCTAATTGTGATATTGAGCAAACTGATCATTCTTAAATAAATTAGAACAATTTAATCTATGTTAATTTTGAAAGTAAGCAACTAAGGATAATTAATCACAATATTAATAATTTTCGTCAATTGTACATAATTTTGATTTGTATCATAACAAATTTAGTCTTTGATGTTTATATATTCGTGTAAGTATTGACGAGAATGTATAAATGTTATGTGCTAAATTTGTTGAACCATGACTAAATCGACAAAATGTGTAAATTTTAAGAGCTAAATTTGTTAAATTAAGACCGAATTGACTAGAAAATATGTACAATTGACAAAACGCATTAACATTATGATTAATTATTCTTAGTTAATTTGAAATTAATAAAATTAAAGTGCTCTAATTATTTTAAGAAAAATTAATTTACTTAATATCAAAATTAAAAAAATTCATAAATTCACCAAAAATAATTGAAAATGTTCTACTTTAATTCAATTCACTAACTCTATCATGACATTTTTCTTTACAAATATATTCTGGAACAGATAAAAATTACATTATTTAAACAGACCCAAAACAATTCGGTGTCTCTTGCCACCTTTGTCAACATGGCATGGGACATTGATCTTTATACACATGCATATGCATAATCATATATTACGTATAATCGTCACAGTTACTAACTACATCAACTTGTCCCCTAGATTCAACTAAAGCTTACCTATGTATAACTAACTTCTCACAAAATCAACCATTATATATTTGAATTTATACTTCTTATTTAGGAATAAATACGTGACACACGCATCTTTATATATAAGAACATATTCATGTACCTTTCCCCCACATTCATAGCCCACACACTAAATTGGTTGAAATTTTCCAAACCTCTTACTCAAGCATGGGTCTAAATTATTATTCAGGAAATGATAAGATATCTATTTTTTTATATATTTAAATTATATAAAAGTTTCCTTTTTATATATTTGTTGAGTGCCATTTTTTTAGATGGTAAAATTTGTCTATTTATATGATCTGGGTATTGTTCATTAATATAATATACTAAGTAAGTTTCATGCACGTCAACACGTATCCTACTCTAAATTTAACATGTGTTTATGCGGTCACATACATGATCTCACATGTAACTTTACAGGAGAATGTAAGTACCCATCCTACTAACACCTATTACCATACGAGCTAGATATGCGAACTCAATAGAATTCAACCCGAACCTATTCGGATTTTTGAGCCGATGATAACAAGTATCATAACCCTATTAATATCAAACCAAAATAATTAAGCCGCTAAATATTTCAATATCTTAATTCTTTTTCTTTTCTTTCTTTAATTATAGGCAAAAGGATATAAATTTGTCATTAACCTACTTGATTGTAAAATGCTGGCAAATTGTTTTGGTCGTGTCACAGTCTACATGAATTATTATGATTTTTTTTTCTGACAGGATTAAGAACTATTATTAAAATTTAAAATATATAATAATATGTATAAATTCTAAAAAACAAATCCAAAAATATTTAAAAAATTCAAGAAAATCTTACGAGTGCTAGACATTCGATGCGAGAAATAATCTATATACAACAAAAGTTTTTAGTATAGGGCTATATATAGAAGCATAGAATTTGTTGAATTATATCTCTTTAATTGATTGAGATTACAATGAGCTAAATACATACTGTACACAACTAATTCCTAAACTCTAGGAGATAAAAACAATAAGTTAAATCTACCTATTTACATGCTTAATAATACAAGTGGAGTTTATCTATATTAACAGAAGAATCAGTCAACAGCAGCATGTGCATAGCACAGGGTTACATTGATACGCCCCCCCTCAAGTGAAGAGTGCGAAGCAACTCCAAGCTTGGAAAGATGAAGGTGAAACAGAGCTTTGGCAAAAGGCTTTTGTAAGGGTGTCTGCAAGCTGGTCTTTAGCATGAACATGAACAATGCGTAGCTGATTACGTTGCACCTTGTCTGGAACATAATGAAAATCGACGGCAACATGCTTCATTCAGGTTTGAATGGCATAATCTTTACTGAGATAAATCACACCAACATTATCACAATAAACCGTAGGTGGAACCGGTTGAGGAACATGTAACTCATGTAGTAGATTAGTAACCCAGCAAATCTCAGACACGGAATTAGCAACCGCCTTAAACTCCACCTCAGTGGATGATCGAGCAATTGTTTGCTGCTTCTTGGAGACCCAGCTGATCGGATTAGTTCCAATAAACAAAATATGACCCGATGTCGAATTGCGGCTGTCAAGATCGCCAGCCCAGTCAGCATCTGCATACATGGATAAAGCAAATTGTTGCATACACCGAAGATGTAATCTAAGTGTCGAAGTACCACGCAAGTATCGTTGAACACGCTTCAAAGCTTTCCAATGTTGTTCGGATGGATTGTGCATGAACTGAGAAAGTTTATTGACAGAGTAGTTTATATCCAGCCTTGTAAAAGATAAGTATTGCAATTTTCCCAATACCGTACGATAACGAGTGGCATCGAAGGAGGGAGAGCCTTCATGCAATGATAATGGCTCGGTGCTGCCCATCGGGGTGGGTGCCGGATTACAATCCTGCATGTTCTCGGCACTCAATAGATTGGCAATGTAGTTTGTTTGAGTAAGATACAAGCCAGCAGCCGTGCGAGTGACTTAAACACCTAGAAAATAGTGTAGATGTCCAAGGTCTTTGATTGAAAAACGATTAGCAAGTGAATCAATAATGCGATCAACTGTTGCAACATGAGGCCCAGTGACAATAATATCATCGACGTAGACCAAAACAATAACTTGGACCACACCATTGCACAAAGTAAAGAGAGAGCTATCGGACTTGGACTTGTGAAAACCAAGATCATGCAGATAGGAGGTGAGAACATTGCACCATTCTAGTGGAGCCTATTTAAGACCATAAATTGCTTTGCGGAGGCGACAAACATGATTCGGATAGGCAGAGGACTCAAAACCGGGAGGCTGCAGCATGTAGACTTCTTCATCTAATTCTCCCTGCAAGAAGGCATTGTTTACATCAAGTTGTCGAAGCACCCAATTGTTCGAAACTGCCAGAGACAAAACCACCCGAACCGTCGTTTGTTTGACTATCGGACTGAAAGTTGAGTGATAATCAAATCGGGGCGTTGAGTGAAACCTTTGGCAACCAGCCGAGCTTTATAGCGATCAATCGTACCATCTGACTTACGCTTTATCCTGAAAATCCACTTACAGGCAACAATATTTTTAATATTATCTTTGGGAACCAATTCCCATGTCCCGATTCTATCTAAAGCATCGAGTTCAAGTTTCATAGCATCCCGCCACTCTTTGTTTTTTTTGCTTGGGTAACGGTGTTGGGTATGGTTTCAGGAGACACGGTGGCAAGACAGTTAAATTTTTTCTTTGGTTTGAAGACGTTATTTTGTGATCTAGTGGTGACTTGAGGCTGAGTGGAAACTGCCGTGGGCTTAGCTAAAGATGTCGAGGTGGTTTGGGGAGTAGATGTTGTCGTGGACTGAGTAGTGGCAGGGTCAGGTATGGGGGTATCGGATCAGAATGATGGCTGGGATGACCGGGATGACTGGGTTGATCGGGTCGAGAGGTATTGGCTAGAAGTGGTGCATTGTTTGGTGACCGAGAGGATGGAGAGGAAGGAGAGGTGAACGTACCTTGAATGCTCGAAGTCGCCAATGATGCCGGGCATGAGTTGATAGTCTTGGCATTAAGTGTTGGGGCTGGGCGAGTAGCTGGTGGGATTGGGTTTGGCACAAGGATCGGGACAGGCATGGTGTGGTCGACAACGGGCGTTGAAGTGGGCTCGGCAGTATGATGTTCTCGGCTGGTGATAGGAGACATGTCCCATTCAAGAGATTTAGTTTTCAGCAACATATTACGGAACCGTTTTTCATAAGGAAATTTGATTTCATTAAAGGTAACATCCCTGGACAGGTAAACTTTAGAGGCCAACGGATCATAGCAAATGTGACAGTGATGGGTAATAGACATACCAAGGTACACACAATGGTTGGATTTGGATCAAGTTTATGGATGGCATAAGGTTTAAGCTATGGGTAGCATAGGCAGCCAAAGCTTTTAAGAGCATCATAAGACGGTGTTTTGTGGTGAAGTTGCTCATACGGGGACTTATAGTGCAACAATGGGATGGGTAATCGATTTATTAAGTATACAGCATGATGACAAGCAAAGGACTAAAACATGGGAGGAAGTGAGGCTTGGTGAAGTAAGGATTTAGTCGTCTCAACAATGTGTCGATGACGACGTTCAACTATGGCTACTCTTTGTGGGGTATATGGAGGGCTTACTAAGTGTTCAATGCCATTGTTTTGAAGGTAGGAATCGAGACTCTTGTATTCTGTTCTGCCATCGGTGTAAAGGGTTAGAATGGTTGCGGAAAAATGCTTTTCAAGTAATGGTTTCAAAGCTTGGAAAATTGTTTGGACTTCACTTTTATTTTTCAAAGTATATAGCCAAGTGTACTTGGTATATTGATCAACAAAGATACAGCAGTATAGTTTTTTATCAATAGAAAGTACTGGCGAAGGTCCCCAAAAATCACTAAAAATAGTTTGAAGAGGTTTTGTACTTGTGATTGAAAATTCTTTAAAGGGTAAACGATGGGATTTATTGCATTGACATGAGTTACAAGTCGTAAAACTGTCTTTATTGGATAACGGTAAATGAAACTTATTGCAAAGATAACGAAAAATCCGTAAATAAGGATGACCTAGCCTATGATGCCATATATCAAAGGGAACGGTGTGATGGGTGGTGAAAACAGTAGGACTGGGATTTGGTTGACAAGGCCACTCGTACAGACCATCTCTACTCTGTCCGTGCACCAATGGTTTCTTCGAGATGAGATCCTTCACACAAAAATAAGAGGGAAAAAATTTAATAGATGTTTGATTATCTTGACAAAACTGGGAAACAGAAATTAAATTGCGTGTAATGTCAGGTGCACAAAGAGTATTAGGAAGCTTAAAAACAGAATTCGATGCTTGTAGATTTTTCATGCCTGTATGAGAGATCAGAATTTTCATACCATTACCAACAGTAATACCATCATTGCCAAAGTATTCAGATAGATCACTGGAGTCAGAAGTCATGTGATGAGATGCACCGGAGTCAACTAGCCACGCGTTTTGACTCTGTGTGCGTCCTGAAGCAAAATTTACTTTGGCCTCATAATGATTGTGTGACGCGGAGCGGCAAACTCGGCCTCATGACCGATCTTGCGACATAATTGACATTTGACATCTAGATTGAAGCCATTTTTCGGCACATTCAAGAAACGATTTGGATCTCGCCATTGATTATTCGAGCGATCTGTTGCACGCCATGACTGGGAATACCGACGAGTGTTCCGAGAATTGTTGTTTGTTGGAGGCTTGGATCGTTGAGCAACTGCAGCAGTGATCAGAGTGATCGGTTTCTTTGATTCCTCATGCGCCAAGAACACCTCGTGATCCATTAATTTATCACAGATATCTTCATAAGAGATCATCATATCGCGAGCTCGAATAGCAGCCGAGATTTCTCGATAATTTGATCCAAGGCCTCGGAGGATGTGAACAACCAAGTCAACATCGGCAAGAGGGGCACTAGCCTCAGCAAGTTCATCGGTAATGGCTCGTGCTCGATTGAGATACTCGGTCATGGACTGAGTGTCTTTGGTGATGCGAGCGAGTTGATCGCGGAGACTAAAGAGTCGAGATTGAGATTTATTTGCATAGGTTGAGTGATGGGCTTCCCAGGCACGTTGGGCAGAGACGGCGTTGGCCACTGTGGGTGCAATAGTTGGTTCGACTGATGCCATCATCGCACTCTGAATAAGCTTATCTTGTCGAATCCAGAGATTGTATGCTGGATTTAGGGTGTTGGTGTCACTGATGGTACGAGTAGGAGTGGTTTTGGAGCCATCGAGGTGGCCGAAAAGATCGTGGCCGATCATAAGCATGGAGAATTGAGCCTTCCATGTGGAGAAATTGATGCTCCCAATCAGTTTAATCAGAAACTGAGATGTTGCATTGAACTGGATTACCGGCGTTGTGGTGGTACGGGCGTTATCACCGTTAGCTGTAAGGGCCATGAGGGACGGGTGGGAGATGAGGGAAAAAAACTGATTGGTTAGGATTTGTTGGCTCTGATTACCATATAGAAGCAGAGAATTTGTTGAATTATATCTCTCTTAATTGATTGAGATTACAGTGAGCTAAATACATACTGTACACAACTAATTCCTAAACTCTAGGAGATAAAAACAATAAGTTAAATCTACCTATTTACATGCTTAATAATACAAGTGGAGTTTATCTATATTAACAGAAGAATCAGTCAACAGCAGCATGTGCATAGCACGGGGTTACACCTATACTATAGGCTCACAAATCCTAGTGCATATGAATGAACTTAATTACAAAAGAAAAAAATTACTTTTTCAAAAATTATATTTTTCTTTGACTTTTATTATTTTTTCATATTTTTGGAAGAAATTAAAATATATTTTTTTCAAATTTTGTTTAATATTTTATTTTAGTTTTATTTAATTTTGAAAAAATTATTTTTTGCATTTTAAGGTTTCTTCGACTTTTTCATTTTTCAAATATTTTTAGTCTTTTTTTCCAAAAATTTTATAATTTTTTTAAATTTTACAACATATTATATTATATTTTATTAATTATTAACATGACATATAAAATAAAATATTTACGTTAACATAATAATCCAAATGGACTACCATGTATTAAAATCTTTGCCTGCACATTAGCGAAATTTGATGAAAATTTTATAAAAGAAAATTAATACTCACTCAAGTGAAAAAAAGAAAAGCAAAGAAAAAAAGTAAACTCCACTATTTTTTTGTCATTTACCTACGAAAAATTACAAAATTGTCAATTAACTATTTAATTTTGTCTTTTTTGGTCACCAATAGACTAACGGTAGTAGCTTTTAAAATTGACATAATAGCAGCTTTAACTCTCAACATTTATACATTGTGTCAATTTAGTATTTATTCTAAAAAATCTAACCCTCAACATTAATATGTTATGTATGTAATACCCAAATTTTGCCCAGCCCAAACCCAATAAATACAAAACCAAATAAAATAAATTCTAAATAATAAAAACAGTTTAATTTCTTTACAAATTCAGCCCAAAAATAAAACTATTTTAGCCCAGCTAAATTACCCAACACCATACCCAAATATTAGCCCAAACCCGAGCCCAAAATGCTCTAACCCAGTTCATAGGGCCCGATTCAAAATGAAACCCTAGCCTTCAAACAATTTTCAGCTCCAGCCGCCGCACGAGGAAACTGGTTCGTCCGCGCGAGTGCCAGCAGTCTTCGACGCCAGATCCATGCGCTCCATCTCCAGGCTGGATGGGCACCTGCAACAAACAAACGCAAGAGAAATAGAAACAAACAGTACCTGTTGACACTATTTTTTGATGAAACCGGGGTCGACTTGGGTTTTGAAAAATGAAAATGAAAACGGGAGTCGCCTGGCTGTTGACACCATTTTTTGATGAAAACGGGGTCGACTTGGGTTTTGAAAAATGAAAATGAAAACGGGAGTCGCCACTGATCCTTTTTTATGAGGTGTGATCGGATCACCTCAAAAAGTGGTTGTTTTTAATTTTATTAAAACAACGATTTTGATCCACGAAATTCAAAAAAACGGGTTCGGGAGTCGGTTACGCACGAGGAAGAATTAGCACCCTCGATACGCCCAAAATTGGTACCTAGTTGATTACTTAATGTCTTAGTGTCGAAAAACTGAAAACTTTAGAAACATTTAAAATACGATCCTAAAAAAAACTCGGATAACATGGATTGAAATTCAAGAGGATATTTGGCACATTAGGTCACGTTCCTCGAATTTCCAAACGCAAAACATTGCCTTATTTTGAAATTTTTTAAAAAGATATTTAGCCGTTTGGTTGAATGAGAAAAATCGACACCCAGCACCTTAGGGCATGTTTTCTCGAATTTCCCAAATGCTAAATATTGCCTTATTCAGAAAAAATTCTTTTTGAAGTATGGTGTTAATATGCATAACTAAGCAAATATGAATATGATAATGTAAATATGAATAATATGAACAATCATAAAAAATGAAATAAATAAATATAAGAGACAAATCAATCATATAATTGCAAATAAATAAACGAATAGAATTGAAAACATTCTTTCAAAACAAATAATGGAAATGTAAGTAAAGAAATAAACAAAAAAACTATAAAATGTAAAAAAATATATATGTATATATACATAAAATTATGGAGATATATGAAAGCGTGTATATATAAAAGTATGTATATATATGTATACGTTATATATTTATATAAAAAAGAACTATGTACGTATAAATATATTATGTAAAGGTATTCACGTGTATATATATATATATAATATAATATACAAAACCATATGTACATATTTTAAAATTATTATATAAAATATATATAAATAAGTATATACATATATACGTATGTAAATTAAAATATGAAAAGTATATACATATAGGTATATATATATGAATCATAAAATATAAAATACATATATAAAATACATGTTTTAAAAGTATGAAGAACATATATATATATTTATAAAAATAAAATACATATATAGACATGTATATCGGCATGTATAAAATTACGAAATATAAAAATATATATAAGGGTACGTGTATATATATATATAGATAGATCATAAAAATATAGATATTATATATATAATATGAAAACGCATATATGTATATATATAACAAAGATTCCAAATTAAAAAATAAATGAACAAAAAGATCACAACTTAATAATAACAGGAATAATAATTTTTATAAAAAATAAAATAAAATAAAATAAACAATAACAAAAGAACTAAATTAAACTTTGAAACAAGATCCGGGGTTTAAAATCGCAAAAACATAAAATGGGTTTATAAGGGACCGAAATAAAACGCAATTAAAGTGTGAGGGGCTTGCGGGGAAATATTCCCCAGTCCTGAAACGCTGCGTTTCAATCAGGGAGCAGCAAATGGTGTAAGGACCAAATCGAAAAAGAAGCGAAATTCATAGGCCGAAATCAAAAAAAAAACAAAAGACCGCATTGAAGCAAAATGCAAAGGCAGAGGGATCTATTGCGCAAATAGACCATTAAGCGAAAACACGGATCCTCCTCCGGTCGGGTCACCTGCATGGTCGAGGAGCCTTAAACGCCGTTTTGAAAATCATTAAAAATAAAAAAAAACTTTCAAAGCTTCAATTTTCTGCTGAAGTATACAAAAATGAGATAAGTTTCTCTCATTTGAGTCACCAGAACTCCGACCCTTGGAGTTCCTCGGCCCCTGTAGCGCCGTTCACACACCCGTCGTACCGCCATCGCCTCCGACGGCCGACGAAGCACTAGAGAGGCTTTCGAAGCCCCATCACAGGTGAGGTTCCCTCTTTTTTTTTTTCGTTTAAGAAATACAAATAAAAAAATAAAAGCAACAAAAAAAAGGAAAAAGGAAAGATTGAAATCGAAAAAACCGGAAATCACCTTAAAGCTTGATTTTTTTTATTGTTCTGTTGATATTTGTTCCTTTTTTTTTGTTACAATCGTCGAGAAAAATAAAAAAAGAAAGTACCCCCTCTTTACAGTGGTTTCAGTCGGTTTTTATACCGAAAATAAAAAAACAAAGAGCTCCCCCTTTTTTACGACACATTAGGCTTTATAACCGAAAGAAAGAAAAAAATCCCAAAAAATCTCTCATTGCTACTGCTTTTCTTCTGCTTTGCGTGTTCTTTTTCACTTTGCAGAGACTGATGGTGGCATAGCAGTGAGCAGGTGTGCAGTGATGGGACGATGGAAGATGGTGGCAGAGTACGGCGCACATGGAGCAGCAAGAGATACGGCGCCTAGGGTTAGGGGGAATTAATTTTCTGAAAAGTTTTTAGTTTTTTGGGCTGGGTTTTAATTTTTCTTTTTGGGCTGTAATTTTATTGTTTTGGGTTAGGTCTGTTTTAGGGTATTGGGTTTGGTTTAAGGTTTGAGTAGTTGGGTTCTTGGGCTCCGGGCAAATTTGGGCTTCTACAGCTGCCCCTCTTTGCTCGTTGTCGTGTAACGAGAACAGAGCAAAGACTTAGAAAGACCAAATTTGCCTGGTCTTGCCGAGTCTTGACTTCTTTGAGTGCTTCTCTTTTCCAAGTAGCATCATTCCAGTCCACTGCGTCTTGTCGCTTCAATCCGCTCCACTGCACTTTAAGGAGATTTGATTTGTAGCTTCAATCTTCTTTGCAGCAATTTCATGGGAACAAGATTCGTGGTTTTAGTCTGTTCCACTGCGACGTCAGGGAGATAAGACTTGTATCTTCAACCTGCCCCACTGCGACTTCAGGGAGATAAGGTTTACACGATAAGATCCACTATTAACGGTCTTCAATCTGCTCCACTGCATCTTCAGGGAGATAAGATTTGTTACAATCTACTCTACAGTAACTTCAGAGAGATAAGATCTGTGGTTTTAATCCGCTCCACTACAACTTCAGGGAGATAAGACCAGATGCGATCTGCTCTACTACAACTTCAGAGAGATAAGATCTGTGGTTTTAATCCGCTCCACTGCAACTTCAGGGAGATAGGATTGATTTCTTTCGTCTACTCCACTGTAACCTCAGGGAGATAAGACCTGATGCGATCTGCTCTACTGCAACTTCAGAGAGATAAGATCTGTGATTTTAATCCCCTCTACTGTAACTTAAGGGAGATAGGATTTATTTCTTTCGTCTGCTCCACTGTAACCTCAGGAAGATAAGACCTGATGCTATCTACTCTACTGTAACTTTAGAGAGATAAGATCTGTGATTTTAATCTGCTCCACTGTAACTTCAGGGAGATAGGATTGATTTCTTTCGTCTGCTCCACTGCAACTTTAGGGAGATAAGAGTGGATGTGATCTACTCTACTGCAACTTCAGAGAGATAAGATCTGTGGTTTTAATCCACTCCACTGTAACTTTAGGGAGACAGGATTATCGGCTTCAATCTGATGTGATCTATTCTACTGTAACTTCAGAGAGATAAGATCATTTATTTTAATCCACTCCACTATAACTTCAGAGAGATAGGATTACTTTCTTTCGTCTGCTCCACTGTAACCTCAGGGAGATAAGACCTGATGCGATCTACTCTACTGTAACTTCAGAGAGATAAGATCTGTGATTTTAATCCACTACACTGTAACTTCAGGGAGATAGGATTATCAGCTTCAATCTGATGTGATCTACTCTACTGTAACTTCAGAGAGATTAGATCCTTTATTTTAATCCACTCCACTGTAACCGAGAGATAGGATTACTTTCTTTAAATCGCTCCACTGTAACCTCGGGAGATAAGACGATGCGATCTACTCTACTGTAACTTCAGAGAGATAAGATCTGTGATTTTAATCCACTCCACTGTAACTTCAGGGAGATAGGATTATCAGTTTCAATGTGATGTGATCTACTCTACTGTAACTTCAGAGAGATAAGTCATTTATTTTAATCCACTCCACTGTAACTTCAGAGAGATAGGATTACTTTCTTTCGTCTGCTCCACTGTAACCTCAAGGAGATAAGACCTGATGCGATCTATTCTACTGTAACTTCAGAGAGATAAGATCCTTTATTTTAATTCACTCCACTGTAACTTCAGGGAGATAGGATAGCGTCTTCGATCTGCTCCGCTGTAATCTCAGGGAGATAAGATCTCTGGCTTCAATCTGCTCCACTGTAACCTCAGGGAGATAAGATCTGAAATTCTTCGGTCTGCTCCACTGTAATCTCAGGGAAATAAGACCTGTATAATGAACCTAATTATGCCTAATGATTAGGATGGCATGATCAAAATGAATCAAATACTCCTAACTAGACATGTGTGAATGGTGTTTGCATGAATGCAGGATTTTATTTTTCCGAGAATGATCCCGCTTAGGTTATCACTACTCGAAGTTTATTAAGGCTTTGTCACTGAAATGTTACAACACCTTTCTTCTCGACTGGCGCTTTCTAAAGAAACATTTAGCCAGGCTGCCCCCACTGTAAACCTCAAAGTTATATCCACTGGGACGTCAAAATTTGTACCATCATTCTCTCACAGTAATCTAAGGGTAGAAATATGTGGCTAGAAATATGTGGCTTTTCCTCAGTCCTCTTTTATCACAATTCGGGGATATAAGGTCTGAACCGCTCTGGTTTCCTACACCATTCTCAGGGTGTCGTACCAAAGTCTTATGCGCAAATGAAAGCTCTCTTTTCCGAGGTAACCTCTTCCTATTACCTGATGATCATTGCTTGCTTGTTCATTTAAGCTTTGTCATTGACACGACATCTTGTCATTTTGTTCAATCAATGCACTTGACAACAAAATCCAAAGAGAAAGTCCAAACTTAGACTCTTCCTTCTCAAATTTCCAACCTTTAAATTTGGCGTGTTCTAAACAATTGTCTTGTTTTAGGCTCCTATATTATTTAGAAACTTTTCAGAGTAATATGCAAAACTTCATTTGTGAAAGTTTTATTAGTCCATTAATCATTATTCTAATGCAACATGCTTTGCAAAAAGGGTCATAACAATGGATAAGAATAAAATTGGTTCTGAGCATAGCTCGAAAGGAATAAATTACCAAAAATAGTAAAGAATGATAATGAAGAAATTGATCAGGAATTTTTATCTTGGAAAGGAAAAAGGTATTCCAAGAACAACAAATTTAATATAGATAATATAAGAATTGGGTGCCCCAGATATCGCAGCATGAACTTCTCTGTACGAACTTTCTGAAGACCATCTTGAGTTGGACATGTGCTTAGGAGATCTACAGCGCTCTGTCGATGCCCCAAGATGTCGCCTATCATTTCTTGTTGATTCAAGTATAGCAAAATCACCACATGCCCCAATATGATCAAAATTCGAATCACTCTGATCGCCTCATGCCCCATTCTGATCATATTTGAGTTGCCCTTTTTGGGTTTTCAACTCAAATCCCCTTTGGCCTAATGTGCCCTTTGCGGGTTTTCCCCTTAGCCTCTCCATTTTTCATTTTCATTTTTTTCCCGACTCAAAGTGCCCTTTGCGGGTTTTCCCCTTAGCCTCTCCATTTTTCATTTTTCATTTTCATTTTCAGTTTCATTTTTTTTGACTCAAAGTGCCCTTTGCGGGTTTTCACCTTGGTCCTTTCTTCTTCTTTAAACGACGTGTTTCTTGACTGGATCTGAGTTTATAGGATTAGCAATCTCACTCAGGATCAGTGCTCTTCTAAAGAATATCTTCTTTACAACGTAGGGACATTCTCGGTTTGGCATTCATTTCCCTCTAGAATCCTTTTAGAGAGGAATGATCTTTTTCGACATCTAACCCTCTCATGGAATTCTCTGAGATGACACTGTTCATTATGGGCTCGTATCATTTGTTTCTGGTACATCCGACCCTGAAGAATAGCTCTTAACCTTTTTCCTAGGTTCAACTGATCGCATCGCAATTGGATCTATTCTGCTTCATCCAATTCTAGCTCAACTAATACCTGGAGAGAAATGATTTCAATAGGTAAAACTACCTAAACCCCGCAAACCAAGGAGAAAGGTATTGCCCCGGTACAAATGTTCGTCAAGCAAGGAAGGCAAATAGTAATTTCTCATGTCAATCCTTGTAAGTCTCAGTCATTTTCCTTCAATTTTCGATGTTCAACTCTAGGTAATTTAGTGACGAATCGTGGTGTCCACTTCTAAGTTAATTTGAAACCTCAGCTATCGTGCTATTGTTTAAGCTCAATGCATTCCCCAATACCCTCTTCTCTGAAATTCTGTATCGGTATACGATGACTTTGGCTCATGAAGTAGCCTCTCAAAATGAAGCAATGCCCATTAGAAGTCTTCGATAATGGAGATGTCCATGCCCCATTGTACTCGAAATTTGAGTCGCTCTTTTTGGATTTTCAACTCAAAACCTTATTTGGTCACAAAGCTCCCTTTGCGGGTTGTCGTTTTGGCCTATCCTTTTTTTTTTCTTTTTCATTCTGATTTTTTTCATCTAGATTTCTTTTTTTCATTCTTCTTTCTTTTTCTCATTTTCATTTTCATTTTCATTTTGATCTTGATTTTGATTTTTTTTCTTCTTTCTTCTTTTTGTTTTTTTTATTTTGATTTTTGATTTTTTTTTTCATTTTCATTTTCATTTTCATTTTGACTTTGACTTTGATTTTGATTTTTCTTTTTCTTCCCTTTTTTGATCTGAGCCTTTTGGGATGCAACTTCAACAAAAAACTTTGGATCTTCCTTTTTAATCAGGATGGACCCAACAACAACTTGAAGAGATGGAAATTCGACTTCAAATGGGCAAAGCTATGTTGACTCCACGAGAAAGGCATTGCCCCGGTAAAGAATTACATCGTTCATACTGCAAACTTCTGACATCGTGCTGTTGTGCAGATTTCATTATCGGCGTTTAACCCAGGCATATCCTGGTATGATCCTACAAAGATATCTTCAAAATCTAGATGTGCCTCAACAAGGTCTTGCTTCGTCTCTGCGGTCAGGTCAATTCTAACCTTCGCCAAGCTCACAATTTCTTATGATTCCTTGTGAGGTAGGATCTGTCTATCTTCTTGTTCAACCATCCTTAACAAGTCAGGAGATAAACTACAATCTTTGTCATTTTCAAAGCCCTGAGATCCCTCTGAACACATGCGTCGCTCAAAAAGAAAATCTGAGTTTGCAGCAGTTTCATTCATGTCATTGATATCTGAGGACTCATAATAAGTACCAAAGAATATACAAAAGGAATGTATAAATTTATGAATAATTATTTATACAATATGATTATGAATGAATGAATGAATGATGTGGAAGAAAATCCAAAAGAATGAAATAATCAAAAATAATTATTCAAAAAGAATGAAAGAATATTGGCTAAAAAAGGAATGCAAAGATGTATTCTATTAGAATAATAACTTTCAGACATTAGCCTATTTCACAAAGGAATTTCTATCACTTTTAGGCTAAAAACAACAAAAATGTTCTGAACATTACTCTAAATAAGCTCTAAAAACTACAAGGATTTCTTCTGTAGTTCAATTGCTTAGAATGCTCCAAAATTTATAAGGGCGGGTCATCTAACAAGTTCCTTTTTCAATTGTGTCCTCATATATGCCATTGGTGTGAACACTTGCCAACATTGCTTCATACATCGCATTCATCCCATTATCAATATGATTGGGTAGATGGCTTTCTGCACTAGATGAGTCACCCAACTTGACAATACCCATGTTGATGAATTTTTCGACTAACTTCTTGAAGGCAATGCAATTCTCTATTGAATACCCTGTAATTCTCGCATGGTAGTCGCATTGTGCGTTCGCGTCGTACCATCTGGGGTACAGAGGCTGTAAAGGGGTCAAGTAATGAGGAGCAACAACATGCGCATCGAACAAGCTTTGATACAGCTCCTTATATGACATCGAAATTGGTGTGAACTGGAGCTTCTCAGTACCTGGTTTCACTCTAGATTCTTGCTTTAAAGGGCTCTGATGGCTAGTGGTTTCCGTCTTTGGCCTGCCCAGAGTGATTGGTTTGAGTGGCCCTTGTTACGTCCGCCTGCATTATCCCTTTTATTCCCCTTCTTCCTTGGGGACTTTATAGTATCTGGGTACTCTACCCTCATCTACTTTATTTCGGCTAGATTAGCAACAAGATTAACTAAATCGTTCCTCAAATTGGATCCTAAGCCTGTCAGGAAATTCACTGGTGTCGATGTACCAGCCTGATAATATTGGGATCCGATAGTAAAAAGTGCTCCTTGTGGACGCCCATCTGGCTGGACCTGGACACTTGTCGGAGTACAATCTATGGAATAGACAAGATCCTCATTATCAACCCCAAAGTAAACCACCGGGTCTTTCACATCTTTTGACTTTCCAGCTAGTAATCGGTTGAACTGGTTTATCATAGTTCTCCGTAATTCTAGCATCTGATTCCTCATCTCCTATTGAAATTCAGTTAATTGCTCCTGCATCTGAATCTGCATTCGCTCTAATTTTTCCAACCTTTGTTCTATTTCTCTAGTCTTTTCTTGGATATCGTAAGGGTGTTTGGTTGGTTGGTTTTCCAGGTTAGCTGAAATAAATTTACTCGTTTAGACTCTTTCAATGGATTTTAATGCATGTAATGCAAATGCATGAAATGAATGCCTAAAGAGACGTTGATTCTTATTCAATTACATTTAGGAAACTTTTCTAGAAAGCAAATTCCCTTACATAAAACGGATACATGTACGGCCTCACCGTCATATTCCAAGAAACAACATCGGTCTTTTTTTCTTCATCCGCATGTTTGAGGTAATCTCGCCAATTTTCAATAAATGCCACTGCTAGCTCAATTTCTTGATCTTGGTCGCGATCCATCATCTGCCCATCTTCATAAGGCTCATCGGCTTCTTTAAGGAAGTGGAATGTTGAAGGCTCTTAGACAATTGCCTTGAATCCTCAGGCCACGAAGCAGGATCACGAACTTTTCCATCTTCATTCTTGTGTTTCTCAGAATATATTCGGGAAGTCGTATTGTTTTCCACTTTATCAAGGAATCCGTATTCCATGACAAGCTTTCTAATTTAGTAATCGAACTTGAATCAATATCTCTTTCCTAAGATGCAAATGCAATGTAATGCAATCATAATCAAAACACAACAAGAAACATAAGCAAGCACGGAAAACAAAAAAAATACCTAATCAGGTAAATACTAGGGATTTGGAGTGGCTCTACCTAGGTTAAGTTCCTAACCCCACTATATGAGGGTTGGTTCTAAAGATAAGGTACCCGAACCAACAGATTCCTCGATTTTCACCCATTATAGGCTCATACAGACCGAGTTCGGTTCAGGGGAATACATTTCCCTATGGCTGCACGGAGATGAAAATCTCATGAAGACATAGGTACGGATGTATCCCGAAAGCGATCCACTATCCTGCACGGAGGTGAAAACCTCACGAAGGAGTAGCTTCTCACTCCCACTTAAAAGGTGTGACCAACGGTCATGCAATGCAATGTGCAGAAAGATATAAAAATTTAAAATACAAAACATAATGAAAACTATAACTCAAAACAAATGAAATGCAATGAGAGGATCGTATATTTAAATCAAATTTTCAACTTTCGACAAAAAGACAAGAAATAATCAACACGTGGCTTGACTCTCTTATTTAAAGTCCCCAGTGGAGTCGCCAAGCTGTTGACACTATTTTTTGATGAAAACGGGGTCGACTTGGGTTTTGAAAAATGAAAACGAAAACGGGAGTCGCCTGGCTGTTGACACCATTTTTTGATGAAAACGGGGTCGACTTGGGTTTTGAAAAATGAAAACGAAAACGGGAGTCGCCACTGATCCTTTTTTATGAGGTGTGATCGGATCACCTCAAAAAGTGGTTGTTTTTAATTTTATTAAAACAACGATTTTGGTCCACGAAATTCAAAAAAACGGGTTCGGGAGTCGGTTACGCACGAGGAAGAATTAGCACCCTCGATACGCCCAAAATTGGTACCTAGTTGATTACTTAATGTCTTAGTGTCGAAAAACTGAAAACTTTAGAAATATTTAAAATACGATCCTAAAAAAAACTCAGATAACATGGATTGAAATTCAAGAGGATATTTGGCTATTCGGTCAATCGAGAAATCGAAACCCAGCACATTAGGGCACGTTCCTCGAATTTCCAAACGCAAAACATTGTCTTATTTTGAAATTTTTTAAAAAGATATTTAGTCGTTTGGTTGAATGAGAAAAATCGACACCCAGCACCTTAGGGCATGTTTTCTCGAATTTCCCAAATGCTAAATATTGCCTCATTTAGAAAAAATTCTTTTTGAAGTATGGTGTTAATATGCATAACTAAGCAAATATGAATATGATAATGTAAATATGAATAATATGAACAATCATAAAAAATGAAATAAATAAATATAAGAGACAAATCAATCATATAATTGCAAATAAATAAACGAATAGAATTGAAAACATTCTTTCAAAACAAATAATGGAAATGTAAGTAAAGAAATAAACAAAAAAACTATAAAATGTAAAAAATATATATGTATATATACATAAAATTATGGAGATATATGAAAGCATGTATATATAAAAGTATGTATATATATGTATACGTTATATATTTATATAAAAAAGAACTATGTACGTATAAATATATTATGTAAAGGTATTCGTGTATATATATATTTATATATATATATAATATAAAATATAAAACCATATGTACATATTTTAAAATTATTATATAAAATATATAAAATAAGTATATACATATATACGTATGTAAATTAAAATATGAAAAGTATATACATATAGGTATATATATATGAATCATAAAATATAAAATACATATATAAAATACATGTTTTAAAAAGTATGAAGAATATATATATATTTATAAAAATAAAATACATATATAGACATGTATATGGGCATGTATAAAATTACGAAATATAAAAATATATATAAGGGTACGTGTATATATATATATAGATAGATCATAAAAATATAGATATTATATATATAATATGAAAACGCATATATGTATATATATAACAAAGATTCCAAATTAAAAAATAAATGAACAAAAGATCACAACTTAATAATAACAGGAATAATAATTTTTATAAAAAAATAAAATAAAATAAAATAAAATAAACAATAACAAAAGAACTAAATTAAACTTTGAAACAAGATCCGGGGTTTAAAATCGCAAAAACATAAAATGGGTTTATAAGGGGCCGAAATAAAACGCAATTAAAGTGTGAGGGGCTTGCGGGGAAATATTCCCCAGTCCTGAAACGCTGCGTTTCAATCAGGGAGCAGCAAATGGTCTAAGGACCAAATCGAAAAAGAAGCGAAATTCATAGGCCGAAATCAAAAAAAAACAAAAGACCGCATTGAAGCAAAATGCAAAGGCAGAGGGATCTATTGCGCAAATAGACCATTAAGCGAAAAGCACAGATCCTCCCCTCCGGGTCGGGTCACAGCGCGGGTCAGAGGAGCCTTAAACGGCGCCGTTTTGAAAATCATTAAAAATAAAAAAATAAAAACTTTCAAAGCTTCAATTTTCTGCTGAAATATACAAAAAAGAGAGAAGTTTCTCTCATTTGAGTCACCAGAACTCCGACCCTTGGAGTTCCTCGGCCCTATAGGCCAGCTCACGCACGCCGCCGCCATCGCCATCGCCCGACTACCGACGAAGCACTAGAGAGGATTTCGAAGCCCCATCACAGGTGAGGTTCCCTCTCTTTTTTTTTTTCGTTTAAGAAATACAAATAAAAAAATAAAAGCAACAAAAAAAAGGAAAAAGGAAAGATTGAAGTCGAAAAAACCGGAAATCACCTTAAAGCTTGATTTTTTTATTGTTCTGTTGATATTTGTTCCTTTTTTTTGTTACAATCGTCGAGAAAAATAAAAAAAGAAAGTACCCCCTCTTTACAGTGGTTTCAGTCGGTTTTTATACCGAAAATAAAAAAACAAAGAGCTCCCCCCTTTTTTTACGACACATTAGGCTTTATAACCGAAAGAAAGAAAGAAAAATCCCAAAAAAATCTCTCATTGCTACTGTTTTTCTTCTGCTTTGCGTGTTCCTTTTCACTTTGCAGAGAATGATGGTGGCATAGCAGTGAGCAGGTGTGCAGCGATGGGACGGTGGCAGATGATGGCAGAGTACGGCGCACATGGAGCAGCAAGGGATGCGGTGCCTAGGGTTTGGGGGAATTAGTTTTCTGAAAAGTTTTTAGTTTTTTGGGCTGGGTTTTAATTTTTCTTTTTGGGCTGTAATTTTATTGTTTTGGGTTAGGTCTGTTTTAGGGTATTGGGTTTGGTTTAAGGTTTGGGTAGTTGGATTCTTGGGCCTCGGGCAAATTTGGGCTTCTACAGTACCCACGGAAAAAAATGAAAACGGATAACAAACAAAAAGGGCAACAGAAAAAGAAAATAGAAAAAATAGCAGAGAAAAAGATATGTATTTTGATTCTTTTTTTTGTATTTATTTTTTCTTTTCTATTCGATTCGGCTATATAAAGCCAGTTCCAACGTTGTAAAAGGGGGACGATATTCTGGCTATATAAAGCCATTTTCATTATTTGTAAAAGGGGGTCCGGTTTTTTTTAATCAATAAAAAGGAAAAAATGATGAACAAAAGAAGGTGATTCTCCATTTTTTCTTTTCTCTGTTACTTTGAGATTTGTTTTCTTTACTAGCAAAATAGAAGAGAAATACGAGAGGGGCTTACCTGTGTTTCAGAACTGACGAGTCGTCGAGTCCTGGTCTACTTCGTTGTGATCGGAGATCGAATGGGACGGAGTTTTCATTGCGGCACGATTTTGATTGAAAGGGGGCTAGGGTTTTTAGTTTGTTTCTTTTCGTTTTTAAAGTTTTGTTTATTTTTTATTTTTATTTTTAGTTTTTTCTTCTTTCTTTTAGTTTTAAAAAACGTCAAAACGGTGTCGTATTGTTCAAACCCGAAGACCCGATCCGAACGGTGACCCGATCCGGGTAGGATCCGCGCATTTTGGGGTTGAATGGTCTATTTTTCAACATGTCCCTCTTCGTTTTGATTAGTTTCAAATTGATCTCCTTTGTTTTTTAAATTTATACCGCAAATTTAATTTTATTTTCATTTGAATCCAGATTTAAACGATGCCGTTTCTGTGATTGATTGTGTTTTTAAAATGCTTGCGTTTAATTGCCAAATTAGTCCTTCAATTTTGAAATAGATTTCAATTTAATACAAATCTAATTTTCTTTTCAAATTTAACAAATTTTTTTAAAACTATAATTAATCCTACTTTCATATATTATAGTATTTAATATTCTTTATAATATTTAATTTTAATAGTGTTTTAATTTTTATTATTATATTTTAAAATGTAAATAAATTATTATTTTAGTTTGTATTTTGTATTTTAAATTCATTATACACTAATATTTTGAGTCTATTGTGTTTTTATTTTTGTTTTTGTTTTCTATATTGTTATTTTAATTTTGTTTAAGATTGGATTTAAAATTAGTTGATCATGGTTCTTGATTTTAAAATGTTCATGTATTTAATTTTGCTTTCAAATTCCTTTTAAATAAATCAATTTTATTAATTCATTATTTTTAATATTATTTTAATATTGACTTAATATTATTTTTAAATTAATTATTAGTATAATTTCTATGATATGATACGCTATTCTTCTAAATTATTATCCATATGATTTAAATTTATCAACATTATTTCAAATTATAATTTTATTTTTAATTTGATATGTTATTATTTATGACATTATTCTTAATATATTTAAAAAACCTTTTTAACATGTTACTTTATATTTCGCAATAATGTATTCTAGAATTCAATATTTTGTTTTCACAATAATATTATATGATTATTATATGTATAATTTATATGGAATTATTTTAGTGTATAAATGTGTATGTAAAATATATTATAATTGTAACTTATAAAATTTTATATTCTATGTTTAAAACATTATTATTATTCATTTCGATTATTTTAATTGGTCGATTAAATTATTTTAGATTTTATATTAATTGTTATATTTTTTATTTGTAATCAAAATGTCTTTTGGAGATTGATCATTAGTTTATTTGATTATTAATGTTGGTGTATTATACGTTTAGTTGTCCCATATTGTAAATTCAGTTTGCTATTCATTATCTACTTTTGCTATTTCAATTTTATTGTTTGTAAGAATTGTATTTTATTAAAGCATTATAATTGTTTTATTTCAAAATTCTTAAAAAAAGTGTGGTGTTCATAAGTTCTCGAGAGAATTGAGCCCTAACTTACTGGGCTTCGATTCTTCTCGATGAATTTAGATCATCAAGTGTTCATTTTGTTAAAACTATACGATTGTAATATATATATATATATATATATATATATATATATATTCTTAAGATTACAAAATGTTGGATCCTAACTTATTGGATACAACATTTTGTTGTCTCGATTTTAAAATAAAGGCAATGTTTGATGTTTAAGAACTTCAAGAAATCGAAACCTAACTTACTGGAT
This sequence comes from Gossypium raimondii, assembly GCF_025698545.1. Classification (NCBI taxonomy): domain Eukaryota; kingdom Viridiplantae; phylum Streptophyta; class Magnoliopsida; order Malvales; family Malvaceae; genus Gossypium; species Gossypium raimondii. The sequence goes on from NC_068565.1 coordinate 5,603,394, forward strand.
CCTGATTTCTCGTTTGACTTAAATAACCAAATAACCTTATCAAAATGCATGAATTTTAAAATTTAAAAATTAAAAAGACATACTTAATTTTGACGATTGAATTGTTGCACCCTAACTCACTGAGTGTGGCAATTTACTTCTTCGAAATAAGTGCGTCTTATTATTCAATTTGGTTTATTCAAATTTAAACTTCAAAGGATTGTATTTTAAAATCTTTTCAAAATTTCGACATTAAGACATTAAACAATCAATTTGGTACCAATTTTGGGCGTTACAAGGGTGTTAACCCTTCCTCGTACGTAACCGACTCCCGAACTTATTTTCTCAAAATTCCGCAGACCAAAATCATTTTTATCGGTGAACCGGTCACACCTTAATAAAAGATCGGTGGCGACTCCCATTTTATTTTCGAAGTCGATCCCCGTTTTTCAAATTTAAAAATGGTTTCGACAATGTAATTTGGTATTTTTTGTAGTTTTTTTTTTCTTTATAACCCTTTCACCTAAAAAGTTAAAAAAATTACCAGCTAAAATTGATTGAAAATATACAAGAAAATGAAAACGCCCAAAAATTCAAGATAATAATGTTCATATTTTCTTATTCTTTTAAAATTAACCTTCATTGTCAAAGAAAACAAAGCTATAAGTAAAAAATAGAGACAAAATTACACAATGCTTAAATGTTGAGGGTTAATTTTTTTTAGAATCAAGACTAAATTGACATAATCTACAAATGTTGAAGGTTAAAATTACTATTATGCCAATTTTAAAAGCTGCCACAGTCTTGAAGCCGGTGACCAAAAGAGAAAAAATTGAATAATTGAATGACCATTTTATAACTTTTCATAATTAGGCAAAATACCATAAAAAGCCCTTTTTTTTAAATTTACCGAAATGGGCCCGGTATTTTATTATTTACCAGAATGACCCTCTTTCCCCAAAAGCGCGTCCACGTCAGCGCGATGTCAGGGGACGTGGTAGAAAATCGCGTCCCTGAGGGTGCACTTTGCTTACGTGGACGGAAATCTCTCCCTCAAGGGCGCATTTTGTTACCACGTAAGCGCTCCCTTGGGGACGCGTTTTGCCCGCGCGTGAACAGTAGCAACGGCTACTTTTTTGACCGTTGGTGATCCCCCCAACGGTAAAAAAAAACTATAAAACCCCCCACCTTCATTTTTTTTCACAACTAAATCCTTTCTCTCAATTTCTCTCTAATATTCTATCAAATTCCTCTCAAATTTCTATTTAAAAGAGCTTCAAATTTTTAATTATTTTTAAAATAGTTTTAAAATTTTTTTGAATATTTTTTTAAGTCGTAAAAATTTGTACCAATTTAGCAATAGCCGGGGAATTGATTCGTCTTGATGACAAGCATATATCCGTGGAACAAATGAAAATGGTAAGTGTTAAATTTAATTTTTAAATATTATTTAAGATTTTTTTATTTATGCAATTTTAAATACTTATTATTTTATTATTTGTTATAAAAGTCTGTAGATCGGATATTGCAATGTTATATCCGTAATATTCATGGTCCTCCATCACCGTTGGTAGAGAATTACTTGCGGGAGGTAGGTTTTTGGCACGTGGCAACGGTAGGCCAGGGATGCAAGTTAGACCCGAAACTCATCAGTGCGTTGATTGAGAGGTGGAGAACCGAGACGCACACATTCCATCTTCCATGTGTAGAGTGCACTATCACTTTGGAAGATGTCAATTTGCAATTGGGGTTGCCAGTGTACAAGTACGCAGTCACCGGGTCTGTTCAATCTAGTGATTGGGGAGCGGTATGCTACGAGCTGTTGGGCGCTATTCCAGAGAATATTAACGGAGGTCGAATCGAGATAGGCTGGTTACGAGACACATTCCCAGATCCAGATGATGATTCAACCGAAATAGAAAGAATCTGATATGCTCGGGCATATATTCTTCAGATAATTAGAGATTATCTGATGCCGGACTTGTCACGGAACCTCGTGCATCTAAGATGGCTGCTAAAACTCGTTGATTTTCGAGCAGCTGATGAATTTGGCTGGGGGTCTGCCGTGTTGTCAACATTGTACAGGGAGATGTGCGGTCTTGCACGGCACACTTCGCCTCAAACTTATCAGATTTGGATTTAACCACGTGGTAGTTAATGCCGTTATTGATGTTATGTTGTTTCAAAGCACCAATAAAACTATCTTTGTTGGAAAACTGATTACCAACTTCAAATTCACCCGAATCCAGCCCCAAACTTGTACGATCACGCAACCGGTGCGGTAGATCTGAAAACTCCAACGCATTATCTGCAGACAAATCGACATTATGCATGTGGGCTGGAAGTGAGTATGCTTTGAATCGTGGATTTTCTTCTTCATTTGAACTCCTTTCAGCATCTTCAGGTTCTGTTAGAATAGGCTCCAGTTTATAAAATAAGTCAACTTCTACATCATCGGGCCCGGGCTCTCGAGGTGGATCCACATCGAAGTCATTTTCTAACCCACCATCACCTGCAACGTACGAGGTCCCCTCACCGGTGGACGTCGTAGGGAGTACATCAACCCTTCTTCTGGGCATTTCATAACGTCCCCAATTGGATGTAGATTGCCAACCACTAGAACTTGATACCGTTCCCCAATATGTATTTCCAGCATCAAATATCGAGCCACTGATGTACATGTCCCATCCACCGACAGAGTGTCTTGGAGGGGTTGTGCATTCCACACCGCTACCAAACATGGGTTGTTCTATATTTTGTAACCCGCTAACCGAGTGTCGGCCAGGGGTCGTGTATACCTCTCGAACACCAGTCGCAAGTACATCATTTGAAGATGTAAATTGTACATATAACTCAATATAAGTTGCTCCATTAGCAAGATGAGTCTACACCATTGCCTCCAAGCTACGAGCACCTTTTATGTCGAACGAGTCATATGTCACCGGATCAACAGAAGAACAAAATTGATACATAATTAGACAGAACTTTCATTGGCGTCGTTCCAAAAATTTTACGCCTAATTTTTTTACGAAGTTCTGTCAAATCTATGTCCTGGTTAAAAACCAGTCGCACTATATTCTCCGATAAAAAAACAACACTGTTCTCGGTGTGGCAAACATCACCATCATAGTAAATAACAGCACTAATACGTTCACTTATCTTTAATTTCTAACCTTCTTAGCCTTTCTAAATTATTTTTGCTGTAACTTATGCAATCTGAGAACATTTTTTGCCTCATTTATAGCCTCAGCCCAAACATGTTACTGTAGCAAAAAACGCGTCCACATGGGAGCGATTTCAAAACTTCTTCTGATAAAGCATCCTGCTTGAAGCGTTTTTATACTATTTGCTCAGAAACGTCAACTCGAAATTATTTTTTCAGGACCTACTGTAGCAAAAGCGCATCCACGTGGGAACGATTTCAGAAATTCTTCTGATAAAGCATCTTGCTTCAAGTGTTTTTTATACTATTTGCTCAGAAACATCAACTCGAAATTATTTTTTCAGGACCTACTGTAGCAAAAGTGCATCCACGTGGGAGCGATTTCAGAAATTCTTCTGATAAAGCATCCTGCTTGAAGCGTTTTTTATACTATTTGCTCAGAAACGTCAACTCAAAATTATTTTTTCAGGACTTACTGTAGCAAAAGCGCGTCCACGTGGGAGCGATTTCCTTAATAAATTTTTAATTTAATTACTCACGTAACCTTAAACCCTAATTTAATTGATTTTTTCTTAAAAACCCATAAACACGAAACCTAATCCAATTTTGAAAAATTATAATTAATTTAATTAAGAAACCCTAAACCTTAATCCCTTATTTGTTTAATTTTTCTCCAAAACCCTAAAAACCCTAAAAACCCAAAATCTAACGTGGAGAGAAACGGGCAAAACGCGTCCCCAAGAGAGCGCTTACGTGGCAACAAAACGCCCCCTTGAGGGAGCGATTTCCGTCCACGTAAGCAAAGCGCGCCCTCAGGGACTCGATTTTTTGCCACGTCCCCTGACATCGCACTGACGTGGACGAGCTTTCGGGGAAAAGGGTCATTCCGGTAAATAATAAAATACTGGGCTCATTTCGATAAATTTAAAAAAAAAGGGTTTTTAATGGTGTTTTTCCCTTCATAATTAGATGACTACTAATATAATTTTAGAAAAAAAAAATAACAGCTGAATTAATTTTTGCAGTATTCTTTTTGTACTCTTTTACTTTTATTATAAAATCAACAAACTTGTTATTAGGCCCACAAAATTAATGTAAATTAAAGGTAAAGGGGCCAAGACATCTTCAATTATTGTTGAAACTTTGATGTCAATTCACAGAAAATATCCAAAACTAATACACAGGTCATGCAAGCAAAAACAATAGAATAAAAAAAATTAAAAAAGAACGAAATATATGGTGAAAGAGAATCTTTGTGATAGATGCCTTAAATGGGGACCTTATATTTTTGCATATCTAACAATATCTTGGCATGTTATATGACAAAGAAGCATGTTGTCATCCATGAAATTAAGGGATGTATTGGCTTTGCAATTGGAACACAAATAATTTTTGCTTTCTTTACAAAAAAAGCTAAAAAGATTATTTGGTTTGGCTAAGGTGGGGCCAAATTGTAAAGTTAAAGATACAATTTGCTTATTCTGCAATCAATATCTTCATTTTTTCTCCCTTTTGATTTCAAAGAGTTTTAAGTTTTTTCTATAATTGTGATTATAATTAATTCAAGGACAAATGATGTTATCTAAATTGTTGATGAAGTTTTCTATTTAATTTTTATACAATTATTAATAACTCTAATTTTTTTAAATTAAAGATATGACGCGTTTAAATGTGTTTATACAAATGTAAAATTATAATAGTTTTATACATAATAGTTTGACAATTATATTTTTTGTTTCATTTACGTAGATTATACCTATAATGTTTTTATTAAATTAAAACTATCTAACTATTTGCTTTAACTAAAAAAATTCAACTTAAATATATATTAATAAAGATAGTTTTATTGATAATGTAACCTCCTCAACCCGACCTAGATGTTAAACTCGAATTCGGGAGATTATATCGGCCACCGAAATGGCCTAGCAGAGCTACCGAAGTTTTAAGAATCAGTCATATTAAAATATTTGATAAATCTTAAAAAAAAAACTTAGTCTATATTTAGAAAAACTTACAGGTTAACAAAAAAACCGATTAAGTTTAATCTTTATCCTTGTAATGGTGTCTACTTTTGAAAGCTTAGGTAATTTTTCAATTTAATTCCTTAAGAAAATACATTTACAAATTAGCAACGAAAAATTGATACTAACGTAATTTTAATGAAAACATGTTTCCATGCATAGTAAATTAAAAATTCATATTTTAATAGCCTAAATGAATTAAGCGTCATGCATACCTAAGTAAAATCCGGAAACTAAGTCCCATGCCACAATTTAAATAAAACGGTAAAGTTTCAAATGGTAAAATTTGTAAATACTAAGTCTAAGAAACTTTTATATAAAATTAATAATTCGAGCCAAGCCTTCCAAATGCCGAGTCTGCATCCTAACATTGTGGATTATCTATAAAGAAGGAAAAATAAAAGGGGGTGAGCTATGAAAGCTTAGTGTGAGTTCCACCACAAGCAAAAACAGTGCAAACCGTAGACAAGGCACATGAATTTAACAATTTCGAGAATAAACAGATTCACAAAGCACTTCAAATTAATGGTTCTTCACATAAAACACTTCACTTCATTATCTCAGAATTCAGAGTAATAACAATCAAATGACAACTCAGAATATTGTTAATTCAGATCAACTCGACACATGAATAATTAGTGCAATGATTTATCATACAGAAACACTATTCATAAAACAATTCATAATAGCAATTTCAACATATCAACATTTTAGATCATTCAACAATGTACATATGTACATATGTATCATCCCAGAAATTCTCAAGATATCAATGGATTTAAGTACACTTCCGCATTTAGTTTTATTCTTGATGATCTGACATGATAGATCTTGGTTTATTAAGATTTATATCAGTTTTTCGATTCCAACATGAGCAAGATAGAAGATCAGCATTCTTTGGAATGAATGTGGTGTTCTTCAAAATTTTTTCAAGTTCTTTGAATTCTTTAGAGAGTTGGGATTTTGGGGAAAGCTTTTGATATTCAAAATCTTCTTTCTAGATTTCGATTTCTAAACTTATAAACATGCGAAGTTGTGTTGAATGGCTTAGAGGTGATCTCTTTTATAGTTTCAATTATTCAAAGAGAAGAGTTCCTGTAGAATACAACATCATTATTTAAATGATTTATAAGGATTAAACGTTTTTATTTTTTATTAATTTAAATTAATTAGAGAAAAATATGATATTTTTATAAAAGAATTATTATTTATCTCTTATTAATTTAATTTAATTAAAAAAATAGCCCATAATAAATTTTTATTGTTCCAAAATTTTCTTATTGTGCACTCTAATAGTCATGTGACGAGATCAAACTTAACTCATTATTCAATTATTCAACTATGAAATGCATGATTGATTGAAAACAAAACAAAAATCTTGACAGCCAAACTCTCAAAATGAAGTAAAAGCCAAGCGGGCAAGTAGTTGAAAGGCAGAAAAATATGTTCGGATTAGACGCATATGAAAAATAATATAAATATATATATACGTAGGTATAATGATAAATTTAGTTATTAACATTGATAATTTTATTAATTTGATTTTATTTTTTAACTATTATTAGTCTTTAAAAAGAGTTAAATTATTTTTCTATCGAAAATGCCGACTAAAACATTAATTTTTAACGATCTTGATGTGATGATCCATATATATTTTATGCTAACAAACACTATTTATCTTATATATTACGCCAACAAATAATTTAAAATTATTAAAAAACTAAAAAATGCAAACTACAAAAGAATTATTTAAAAATCATAAAAATTTGAAAAAAGCATAAATTACACGTGGATTACCATGCGAGGTTGCCATATTTAAAATTTTAGTTACTATTTCTAAACATTAAATGCTAAATTTATAATGTAAAATATATATTTAAAAGGTTTATAAGTAGAGTTAGGAAGTCTGCATGTATTATTTATTTATTTTTTAAATATAATGTAAAGACATATATATGGTAGCTTTTTAACTTGAATTTTATAGCTTCACTATTGGTATAACAAATGATAATTTTACGTATAAAATCACTAAATCTATATAATATGATTTGTTAAATTATTTAAAATATGGTTATAGGTATAGTAAAATTTAAATGTATTAATAACGACGTGTATTAGATTAAGTGGTGAAAAGCTTGTAGATAAAGAAAATATTATAAAGATACTTTTGTAGTCATTTAAGGGTTTAAAGTACATTGCGATACCAAATAAAAAGAAAATTAAATGCGTGCATGTGTGAAGAACAAAAGTGAGGGTCCCAGAATTAGGTCAAAACGTTGCAAAGCAAGAGATACCCAAAACTGAAACGAAACTAAGGTGACATTGCCTCTTTTAGAACTTTGAAAGCACAATTAGAGATGTATAAAATATAAAAGAAGCTGAAAGAGTGGGTCTAGGAATGGAAAGAGGAAGAGTTAGAGCGAGGATATGGGCGATAAATGAGAGAAAGAAGAATATATATTCATATATAGTAAGCTAAAGATTTGCATTGAATTTTGAAAAACAAATTATATATAACATATCATTTTTATTGATATGATCTGATCTGTCTCTTAGACAAAGTAGGCTTTTTAATAGAGAGAATCTGAAACCTCTTAGATATAGTGATCTTTCTCTTTCCACCCTCTTTTCAAGCTATATATAAATCTTAGCTTAAAACTTGGCTAATGGCTAGGCTTAGGGGTTTGTTTGATCTCTTGACTTCCAATATCTGCGAGATTTGGGGTATCTTTTTCTAAACTTTGTTGTTTCATCTTTGTAAATTTTCTCTAGATTTTCCTTAATTATTTTGATTCCAAAGATTCTACCCTTCCTTTATCTCTCTCTCTAAATCTCTTTTCATCATGCATGAAACTTAACCAGGGTTGCTAGGATTTGTTACCATATTGTTTCTGATATCTTTTTAAAGATTTGGGTGTTTTCTCTTAACTTAAAAACTTCAATTTTTTTTGGTTTTTTTTTTTATGGAAGTTAGTGAAAACAATGGCACCAGAAGATCAAACCCAGAGATGTAGCAACAATAGTAACACCAGCGGTGGAAACAACAATATTATTGGTAGGTCTTCTAAGAAGCAAAGGCCTAAAAAAGTACCCCAAAGAGGGCTTGGTGTGGCACAGCTTGAAAAGATAAGATTAGAAGAACAACAAAAGAAAGATCCAGGAGCATCTTTGATTTTGCCACTAATCCCAAGTTTCCATCCCCCAAATCACCCTTCTTCTTCTTCTTCCTCATCTTCTTCTTCAATTGCTGATGTTTCACCCCCTCCGACTTCGTTCTTTAGGCCTCAAAACATTGATGGAAACACTAGTGCTGCTGTTCCATTGACAAGTAGTGTTAATGGACATAAGTTTTGGGGTTCTTGTTGTGAGTTCAACATTGAAAAAGGGTGTCCTGGATTGGATCCTGGTTGGATTTTTAGGACCAATTTGAGTTTGCCTTATGAATCTGAATCTGGTTGGTCTTTGCCTAGTTTGATGCAAAGGGGACAACCTTTTCACCAACATCAACCTCCTCCTCCAATGGTAAGAAATTGTAATTAATACAATTTAGGGTGAATGAATGGTTAAATTTTGTTGTTTTGTTTTGTGCAGATGAATTTGTCATCAAGAACTTCATCATCAACATCTGTAATGAATATTCAGACGGAGCCCCCTTCAAACCAAAAGTACTATAAAAATTATACGCCTTTATTGCCTGAAGAGGAGAAGGTATATATATATATGATCCAGTGTGTATATACGTTTACCTTGCTATTATGTGATAATAACATGCCTTTTTGTTTCTAAGGTGATTGGCATGAAGAGACCATATCCTTTCTCACTAGACAATGCTCCAGGCCCCCCTCTTCACACCAAATATCCTCCCATTGTTCATTCCATCTATGGACAAATTGAAACTACATCAAGTACCAAAGATACCACATTCAATTTCGAACCCGACGCCTCGAATTTCAGGTTCGATTTTAATTTCCATGATCAATCATTACAAACATTGAAGTACAAGATTCAAATCCCAGACTTTTTCCGTGTTATATTTTCATCAGTTCCAAGGAAGGGCCTTCGTGTTCGACCTCGAACGGCGTTTTCACCCGAGATTTCCTCACATTAGGCCCTCCTGCAACCACATCAATGTGTTCAACGTCAAAATCTAAGCACCCTCCATCAAATCCGATCTCTTACGAGTTGCCGGACCTCGACTCATTAGCTTACCACCAAGTGAGTTCATTAAACAACATGCACCATCTCCATTTTCATTAACATTTACGCTTGTTTGATCGATTTTAATGTGTTTGAAGGCAAGCTTTGGAGATTCAATTACGAAGCAAGGTGGTGGCGGGTTCACTCAACATCGACCTTACTATAGCTTCTTTCCACCGGCAATGGCGCAAATCGAGGGAGCAAAAACAGTAACAACGGCTAATTGTAAAAGTGGAGAAGTTGCTGGACATGTTGATCTCAATTTAAAGCTATAATATAGATTATACATTTAAAAGAAATAATCCCTTTTTCTTTTTTATGAAGAACACATTAAGAATCTCATTTTTCCTTCTAGTTGAGCAGAGCATTACCCTGTGTAATACTGAGCCCTGGATGGAATGATAAAAAATTTGGGTTTCATTTTCAGTTTAGGGTTTAAAATTTGATGCATGTGATTTTTTAAAAACACAAAGAAGATACAGGGATTTGAAAGGAATTTAAATTTATTTTATTTGGAATTTGGAATTAGGTTTGAAGGTTGGGTGGGTGAATGAGTCAAGCAATTTGATTGGTAACAAACTTTTGCATGTGGGATTCTGGAGATCTGATAAGGCTTTATGAGATGGGTCCCTCGAATCTGACCCTTCATTATATAAGTTGCAGAAATTTAATATATAAAATTTTATGTCACACAATTTAAAATAAATATTTAAAAGAGAGAATGAATGAAGGATAATTTTTATAAATGTTTTGATTTTTACAACATTTATTTTTACCATGTTTTTCATTTTAAATTATCAAACATAAATTTTGAAGTCTCATTTTAGTAATAGAAGGACATTATTGATTAAAGATATAATTAAAATACTTTAAAGTTTAAGAATCAATTTAAAATGAGAGTCATAATTTAAATATGTTTAGTACAATTAACTCTACAAGATCACATATTACCTATAAAATTTATAAAAAAACTTTAAAAATATTTTCTAAGAAAATGTTTTTGTATCTTTCTATATAGGAAAAAACTAATTTGCACATATAATAAATCTAAACAATCAATTAAAATTTCATTAATTTTGTATAATTTAATTTTCACTCACATAGTAAATAAATATATTTCATCAAGTTTTATGACATTTCACATTTACTTTTTATAAATATATTTTTTCACTGTCATAATTATTTATACAATAATTTGTCCAAATAATATCATATATATTACTTCAAGAATAATTTTTTATTAAAATGGATAGTTTTTTAATTTGAGAATTTCTTATTTAAAGTTTTGAGAAATTACATGAATAAAAATGTTTTTCTTATCATTAAGAATGGATAGTTGAAGTGGGTAAGTTTGAAGGAGTGAAAAAAATTAAAAAAATATTAAGAGTGAGTTTGGATAAGCGGTAAACGTACCGTACCGCACCTTCTATCCAAACCCACACTAAATGACTTAATTATTTAGTAGTAGCTAAGTTATATTACCGACGACATATAAAATTTAGAGACTAGTCACGAGTCAAATGATATTTATTTATACTTTTGGATGTAATCAATAGCTTTAGTCTCTTAACTACGAATCTTTTAATTTCAGTCTGACAACTAATTAAAATAGAGAATTAAAATACATTAATTAAAACGGAAAGATAAAATCTCAAATTTTAGTATCTAAAAGGACTATAACCACAATTAGGCCCTTTTTTAGTAGACAAAATGGAAATTTTACACGAACGGATCGACTTGGGAATTGGTTATTACATAAACAGGTGTACATTGCCTAAAAGAAAGGAACAAACATATAACCAAAATGAAAATCCGAAACAGTCCCTCTGATATGCAATGTCTAAAGAAAAGACTAGTCGTTATGTTCATGAACCTACGACCAGCCGAAGACGTAATCGAGAACATATACGAGCCCCAACGAGAACGGATAAAGGATGTATGCAACCGAACATGTCCAAAGCGGGAATGTGGTTCGGAAACTGGCGAATGCGCCCATCACGACGCAAACGATAAGAATCACCAACACCTCAGACGAGAAATCCCATGTTAGTCCCCTTACGTAAACGAGCGCCAAGAAAACCGATAAGCAGAGGACGTTATTCATCGTTACCGCCCCATAAAGCTGCATCGATGGTTGATGATCAGTTAATATATGATTGGTTACTTTTACTTAAACAAGTGGAGTAACACGAAACGAACCTCGGAAAATGTTAAAGATGCAGTCCTCTGCTTCTTGCGTGAGGCAAAGATGATAGCCGATACGGCTTCACTCGAATTGGTAGCTAATGGCAATGCGATGAATGAGATGAAAAAAGATGGAATGCTTGTCGCTTCGGAGAAGTTATCGACCGCGTCTACAAGAGGATCTGCAAAGGCAGCTGCGATAAGGGTACCTAGCAATAACATTAGTACTGCTTTGATCGAGATCCATCGAGGGTTTTCAACATTCTCGACGACCTCATCGCTTTGTTCCTCCGATCCTAACAGAGCATGTTCTCTCTTCGTTTGCTGCAAAAATTACTCGAATAAGTCGGTTTGCATAAGTTATGATCTTAAAGAAGTTGTCAATGCTATATACTTGCCTGGTGAAAATGGTCTATAAACTTAAACGTTCCGGCATTAGATTCGAGATAAGCACCCCCGGTTTGCTTTGCCTCATTAATCCATTTCATGATTCCTTCTACAAACTCATCCTCCTGTACAAGATTGTCACGGGAGGTATCGAAATCGGCAATTACTTTACTCACGGCATCGTCCTGATCCAAGTCGATCTCTTCAAATCGGATTCCTATGATCAAAGCTCTCAGTTCGGAAGGAGAAAGACCACCGTCATGATTCTCATCAATCGTCTCGAACAACCTGTAAGATATTGTTTAGCGAGGCTCTAAACATTAAAGTACAAAGTACTGGCAGAAGCAAGTTTTTTCTCAAATGTGGAACTGGAAACTCACTTCCTTATGATCTCTGTATCAGGTTCACCATCATCAGTAAGAAGCCTTCCCAGACCATGCTTTTTCAAGTGCCTTAAAATTCCCGATATGACATGTTTGTGCTTCGCGAAAGCGATTCGTCTTCTCTGGATCCAAGGCTGAAAGACCTGCAAAAATACACATAATAACAAAATCACTTATTATGATGTCTAAATAAGGACCACCATTGGAACATATGATGATGGAATGAATTCCTTTCTGGCACATAATATTACCTGATAAACGCAATAAGAAATCAACATCAAGAGCGATATGACAAGCGCAATCAAAACGGCTAGGTGTCGTCCCGAAGTCGAACTTAAAGCTTGTGGCAGTTGAACAATAAGAAAAGGGATAACTGATATAGCCATTATTCTTGCAGCATAGCATGTCCAAATATCGGTACTGACACCTGACTCTGCAAAATTTTCAGTTACGGTTAAATGGCATATGCATGATAAAACAACACTAGACCATCACATATAGGACTAACTAGCTAAGAACAATGTTGAGCAGAGCTGTGCACCTTTTAAGTTAAAACCTTTCGTGTTTGTTCCATCGATCGCAACCGAATCATGAAGATCACACCTGCCGACGATAATGCAGGATCCCCATATCACCGTGAGAAGCATGACAGTAGACCCCGCTAGCAACCCCATTCCGACCGAGACCTGGCTTTGAGCAGTTTCGGCAGTTCCGGAAAGTCCGGACACTGGAAGAAAAGACAGACAAACCAATCATAAGTCATTCTAAACAGAGAATCCTCGATTGTGTCTGCAGGATTGTAGTAAAAAAGAATTGCAGGTGAATTTTACATTTTCCAAATAACTTTTATTTTAGTTTTAGTTCATATAAATTCCATAATAACTATTATATTGAATAAACCATTGCAAATAAAACTCTCCAACCCCAAATTTTATATTTTATTTACTAATGATAAAAATTAAAATTTAAAAGAGTCGGTCCCCCCACCCTTGCAATTTGGCACTGCCAGCGGCCACTAAACATCAACATTGGACTCTGACCCAACACAGATCCATATGCAAAAAGTTTAAATGCATGGTCCAAAAGTAGAAATTCCTAAATAATATAATGCAAAGTAAAAAATATTAAAGGCCATAAGGATCCAGGATATTCCTATAAAAAAGCAGATTCATATTAAGAATTTTAAGAGAACGAATTATCTAACAATATAACTACACCCAAAAGAATCGAATCAAATAAGAACCTAAAAAAAGCAACAACAAAAAAGTTTAGGCGCCTTGTTCGTTCTGGGGAGCAAAATATCGATTAAACTAAATAAATCGAATAAATTAAATCGAATAAACTGGTGAAATTCCATGTTCACCACGTATTAATGAGTGCTTGACTAACTGAACCAACCTAGGCATTTTCCATAAGTGGAAGGCTAGATTTTGCATCACATTAATGCTCATTAATATATGAGTTGAATTTTCAGCTTCCTTGTGCAAAAAAAAATGAGCATTAACGCATTTTCTCACCAACCAAACAACATAATAATAAAAAGTTCCTGGGAAAAAAAAAAAGGGAAGAAAAGTTTATAACTTACCGAGAATAAGCATTGCATCGGGAAGAGCTCCAAGCATAGGCAAGAACAATCCTCCAACAATACCGGGACCGAGGATCTCAAGCAAAAGCTCACTTCCATAGGACAAGTACGTAGCAGCCAAATACATGAGGTATCCATAAACAATGATCAAAAACATGTTCCCCAGGACTGTCGTGGTGCAGGGTAAGAACCCATACGACTGTTCGCACGACTCCTCAGCTGAAACCGGAGGTTTAAGGAGGAGGTAAGGTAGGTTTTTGACGGTGGAAATCCCATCGGAAACGAGACCTGTTGGGGATGGACGGCCGGTGATGAAGCGAGCGTGAGATGGAAACGATGAGAAACAGAAGATGAAGAAAAAAAGGAACAGGAAATGTTTGGAAGTCATTTTCTTTGTGGGAATTTTATGGCATTGAAAAATGAAGATCAAAACAAGGATTTTCGATTATTTATATGGAAATAAAAAGGGATTGAAAGTGAAGGAGTGTTTGAACCGTGTGTGAAGATGATTAGACAAGAAAGTGTGAACTTGGTACAGAAAAAAGAAGAGTTTATGGTAAGTAATTAAATCTCCATTTGTAAAAATATCAATCTTGGACAATAATTTAATTTTTACTTTGCTTTTGACCCCTAAAAAGTAGAAACTGCCAATTTAAGATATGAAAAACTGGAAGAAAGGTCAATGTCTGATCTAGTTATGGGACAGGGTGAAGTGGCACTGTGAGATTGGACGTTTAAAAATTGTGATCATTTTTAAGATTAAAAGATATTGAAATTATAAAATGAAAATCATATTTTTGTTGATTGGATAAGAGTCCATTCATTTTAAACCTTATAAATGCGAAATTCAGTAAATATTTATATTTTATTCAAAACATATTAAATATTACACCATATTTTATCACATTAATTATTTTCTTAAAATAACAGTATCTCATCTATTAATGATAAAATATATTTTGTTTCAACATCTTTGACTTTCGTCAAACTTAAACTTAGCTAAAATATCGCTTCAATTAACTAATTTAGAGATAAATCTAACTCAAATACCGTTTCAATTAACTAATTTAGAGATAGTTTTTTTTTTTTAGTTAAATGCCCATTCTTGAAAAGAGATTAGTTAAAATGGGGTTGTCGGTTACTATAACATGAAGGAACCACTTTATTGAACAAGGGCTCATTTATATGGGCATTTATTTATAGTGCAGTGCATTTAAAATGAGATTAGTATCTAATCTCACCACAGTTGTTTTTACACTAATCTCAGGTAAACGCACCGCCCATCCAAAGAAGCCTTAATTCTTAGAAGAAACCAAATCTCATGCTCATCGTTGATTTGCCGTAATTTGATATGGCAAATTAAGCTTTCCCAATATACTTAAGGAGCTTATTCTCAAGCAAAGTAGTGTCTTTTCTGTAATTTTTCGTAATTTTTAGGTTTAATTTAATGAGTGTAAATGTCTTGTTTTTATTCATTTTGAGACCTAATCTGGCCAATAGTGCCATTGGGGACCCTAACGTATGCTTGAGTGATGTAGGGACGTGTTGGAGGCTAAAATCAAGTAAGAATGGCACCAAAAGAGAGGGCATTGCGATATCGAAACCTTGGAATCGTGATACCTCCAATAGACCTAAGATAGGAGACCACCCTTCAGTGGTATCGTGAAGCCCCCCAAGTTCGAAATTGCTCAAGGTATCGCGATATTCTCTTACTTACTATCACAATACCGATATCGTGAGAGGACAAAAGTTGATGAAAAGGGTAGTCTTTGTCCACTTGAAGCACCAATCATTGAAGGCTTGTTCAAAAGTATTTTGGGCACAAGAATTGGGTCAAAATAGCTGCTATATCAGCCAAAATTTGGCTAAGAGATAAAGAAAGGCCACATTAGCTTGTTCAGGCTTAGTTTTTCTCTAACTAATTTAAATTCTTTAAGGATAATTTTATCTCTAAATAATTTAATTAATATGAGATTAATAAATAAATAAAATTTAATTCTTTAAAACACTCAAATGAAGAAGTATGTTCTACAAAGACTCTTTGCTAGGTTGTTTGACATTTTAATAAGGGATCACTTTTAAGTCATTCAACACAACTTCAAAAGTTCAGAAGATCAAATGATCAAAAGTTTAGAAATCAAAACTTGAAAAGACGATTTTGAATGTTAAAAGTTTTCTCCAAATTCAAGAAATCTTTAAAGAATTCAAAGAACTCAAAGAAATTCGAAAAAAAATACAACATCGGTTCTATTGAAAGTTGTTTTTAATCTTGTTCAATCAATGTAAAAAGGCTAGACTTGTTATTCAATATCAAGTCTAAAATGACTCTGAAGCAGAATCATCCATTTAAAAACAAATCCCGAAAACCTTTGGATCAAACTCTATCCAAAATCATTTTCTGTTGGAACATTTTCAAATATTTATAGTATCCCAATAACTATAAATGAATGGGTGTAATTAATCAAAAGATAAATCTTTTGGTCATTGGTCAAAAGTTATATCATTTGATTTTTAAAAAGAATTATAATTATTCAAAAATATCATTTGAATAGTTACAAAATTAAATGAATAATTATTATTATATATTTATTCATAAAGACACCTATTGAAAGATGTCTCTATGAAGAGACAAGAAAATTCCTATAAATAGGAATGAGTTTTCATTTGGAAATAGATCAACAAATTCTAATATTATTTCTTCTCTTCCTTCATTTTCTAATATTATTAGATTATTCTATAAAGTATTACTGCAGAAATCCTTTGTAGAAATTGAGTTTTTGTTACACATTACTCATGCATAGTGGACTATTCTCGTCAGTGCAAAACGCAAATAGTCATTGGCTTCATTGTATCCTCGAGGTTAATTTTCTTGGAACTCATTTGCACACTGAAGATAAGTGGGGGCGAATATAACCTTAAAGATAGTGGCTTGATACACGCCTTGGAGCCTTGTCCTATTTCTTCTTTTTCTTTTTGAGTTTCGATCGTGTGTTCGAGATTTTCCTTACCGGAGTTTTGTAATAACAATTTTAAGGTTATATTTCATGATGACTACCACAACACATGAAAGTGGAACACTAAGGGAGTTGGCTTCCAACTTTGTTAAACTTGATCGTTTTGATGGTGGCAATTTTCGACGATGGCAGAAAAAGATACACTTTTTGTTATCAACTTTGAAGATTGCTTATGTTTTGGATACTCCAAGACCTGAAGAGAATGAAAACGAATCTGTTGCTGCAACCCGAGAAAGACAAAAATGGGACAATGCTGATTACATGTGCATGGGCCACATATTGAATGGTTTATCTGATGGTTTGTTCGACACCTACCAAAATGACGTCACCGCTAAAGAATTATGAGACAAATTGGAGGCAAGATACATGACCGAAGATGTTACAAGTAAGAAATTTCTTGTCAGTCGTTTCAATAATTATCAAATGGTTGATGGTCGTTCTGTTATGGAACAATTTCGTGATATTGAAAAGATGCTGAATCAATTTAAGCAATATGATATGAAAATGGATGAAATGATTGTGGTATCCTCTATAATAGACAAACTTCCTCCATCTTGGAAAGACTTTAAAAGAAGTCTAAAACATAAGAAAGAGGAAATATCTCTTGAGGCTTTGGCAAATCATCTTCGTATTGAAGAAGAGTATCGAAAACAATATCAGAACCTAAATTCTGAAAATGCCAAAGTACATGTTACAGAGGAAGTACAGACTACTAAACCATTTAAAAGAAAGTTCAATCAGGCTGATAGAGCACCTAAGTTCAAAAAGAAACAAAAGGGCTCATGCTATCATTGTGGAAAGCCGGGACATTTCAAGAATGAATGTCGATTTTAAAGAAGAAATCATCTTCTAAGGTGATAATAACGAAAAGTTCGTTGCAATGATATCGAAATTAATATGGCACAAGATGATAATACATGGTGGATTGATACCGGAGCAACCAAACATGTGTGCAAAGACAAAAGCATGTTCACAAAGTTCACACAATGTGAAAATGACAATGTCTTGTACATGGGAAATTCTTCCACCGCAACAATTAAAGGCAAAGGGTCTGTTGAACTACAATTCACTACGGAAAGGTTTTAACCTTAAATGATGTATATTATGTACCGAAGTTAGGAAAAATTTAGTGTCTGAAGTCTTGAATAAGTTTGGTTTCAAACTTGTTTTTGAGGCAGATAAGTTTATTTTGTCTAAGGGAAGAATTTTTGTGGGAAAAGGGTATATGTATGAAAGCATGTTCAAACTTAATATTATTAATAAGAATAAAATACTATTTCGCTTATATGGTTGAATCATTTTGTTTGTGGCATTATAGATTAGGTAATTTGAATTCTAGAAAATTGAATGACATGTATAAATTAGATTTAATTCTGTTTTTAATAATAATATTGAAAATGCAATACACGTATGTTGACTAAAATTACAAGAAATCCTTTCTCTAAGGTTAAAAGGAAAACAAAATTGCTTGATTTGATACATAGTGATTTATGTGACTTGCATAATACTCCTACATTAGGTGGAAAGAAATATTTTGTTACTTTTATTGATGATTGTTCTAGATATTGCTATGTATATTTATTGCATTCAAAAGATGAAGCGCTTGATAAATTTAAAGTTTATAAATCTGAAGTTGAACTTCAGTGTGAATCATTTATCAAGTGCTTAAGATCGGATAGAGGTGGAGAATACTATAATCCAAGTTATTTTGAACTCACTAGAATTGTCCATCAAGTTTCAGCCCCTTACACACCACAACAAAATGGTGTAGCTGAAAGAAAAAATAGAGTCTTGACTGAAATGGTAAATTCAATGTTATCATATTCAGGTCTTGGACAAGGTTTTTGGGGAGAAGCTATTCTAACAGCTTGTCACATATTGAATAGAGTTCCTAATAAGGAAACTAAAATAACCCCCTATGAACAATGGAAGAAAAGGAAACCAAACCTTAATTATTTGAAGGTTTAAGGTTGTAGAGCTATTGTAAAAGTTCCAACACCTAAACGTAAAAGTTAGGTGAAAGAGGAATTGAATGCATATTTATAGGTTATGCACATAATAGCAAGGCATATAGGTTCATGGTAATTGAACCAAATGATTCAATTTCAATTAATACTATTATTGAATCAAGAGATGCTATTTTTGATGAAAATAGATTTAATTCTATATCAAGACAATTACAACCACAACAATTGATTCATTCTTCAAATGAGAATGAGATTCCATTGAATCAAATTGATAATAATGATGAATCTTGTCAAGAATTAAGAAGAAGTAAGAGGATTAAAAAGGTAAAAGATTTTGGACCAGATTTCATTATGTTTCTTGTAGACGGAAAAGGTGAAAGTATATGCAATAAGATACCTTATTGTTATAATACCGAATCTGATCCTATTACATTTGAAGAGGCAGTGAAATCTCAAGACTCTGCTTTTTGGAAAGAAGCAATAAATGATGAGATGGATTCAATAATGGGAAATCAAACTTGGATCTTAGTTGATCTTCCACCAGGTTCCAAACCAATAGGTTGTAAATGGATCTTCAAAAAGAAAATGAAGGTCGATGGAACCATTGATAAATTTAAAGCAAGGTTGGTAGCAAAAGGTTTTACACAAAGACAAGGTATTGATTACTTTGATACCTATGCTCCAGTAGCAAGAATTGCTACAATTAGACTATTAATATCACTTACCTCTATATATAATTTGGTTGTTCACCAAATGGATGTTAAAACTGCATTTTTAAATGGTGAATTGGAAGAGGAAGTGTACATGGAGCAACCGGAAGGATTTGTTGTTCAGGACAAGAGCATAAGGTATGTAAGCTTGTTAAATCTTTATATGGGCTTAAACAAGCACCAAAACAATGGCACCAAAAGTTTGACAAGGTTGTTTTAGCTAATGGCTATAAAATAAATGAATCCGATAAGTGCATATATAGCAAATTTGATAATGGAAAGGGTGTCATAATTTGCTTATATGTAGATGACATGCTCATTTTTGGCACGGATTTGGAACAAATAGAAAACACAAAGAAATTCTTGTCAAACAACTTTGCTATGAAGGATATGGGTGTAGCAGATGTTATTCTTGGGATTAAAATAACCCGAGATGAAAGCACTATAGCTTTATCACAATCACATTACATTGAAAATGTGCTTAAAAAGTTTGATCTCTTCAACTGTATACCAGCATCTACACCCATGAATCCTCAATTAAAATTAGTATCTAATGCTGGTAGGAAAATTGATCAATTGAAATATGCAAGTCTAATTGGTTGTCTTATGTATATAATGACTTGTACAAGACCAAATATTGCATATGCTGTTGGAAAATTGAGTAGGTACACAAGTAACCCAAGTAGTTTGCATTGGCAAGCTTTGAATAGAGTACTTAGGTACTTAAAGAAAACTATTAACTATGGATTGTGTTATAATGGATATCCTCCAGTTTTAGAAGGGTATTCGGATGCTAGTTGGATTACAAGTTTGGAAGATCATGCATCTACTAGTGGATGGATCTTCATTCTTGGTGGAGGAGTCATTTCTTGAGGTTCCAAGAAACAAACATGTATTACTGATTCCACCATGGCAGCAGAATTTATTGCATTACCCGCTGCATCTAAAGAAGCAGAATGGTTAAGAAATTTGCTTTATGATGTACCTTTATGGCCTAAGCCAATTTCACCTATTTCTATCCGTTGTGATAGTGAGGCTACTCTAGCAAAGGCATATAGCCAAGTATATAATGGAAAGTCTAGACACATTGGATTAAGACATAGTTATGTCCGACAATTAATCTCTGATGGAGTGATCACTATTAATTATGTGAGGTCAAGTGAAAATTTGGCAGATCCTTTGACAAAAAGTCTTGCTAGAGATGCAGTAAAAAGGACCTCAAAAGGGATGGGACTCAAGTCTATTAATTAGAGTTACCCATGATGGAAACTCGACTCAACGCTTAGTATAACGTCAAGTCTTGAGTTCAATGAGACAAAGTACATCATTAGTATGTGACTGTTAGCACTATAAATAAATTCATCCTAAGATTAAAGTGCTAGGTACCCGTAATGATAATGGAAGGATGAGTAATATACTCTTAATGGACCCATAACATAAATATGTTAGAGTGTTATAATTACGGGAACACTTTTGATGGGATCTACCTATGTGAGTGGAAGTGTGGCCGCTTCTAGGAGCTTAAGGGCTTGGCTCTGACAGCACTCATGAAAAGAGGACATAAACACATGGCCATAATAGTGTCCCTAGATACTAAGCATTGACTGATGTTGAAATCATTGTGTGAGATGTGTTCAGTTAATCAAATGGAATAGTTGGTTCAAAGCTTAGTCTACCATGCAATTTCGATTAACTTTAACATGTTTTTTCACTAAGTGAAGGTTCAATCGTAAGACACCTTTATTTATGCAAATTGATTTCCAAGAATATCAAAATCTAAATATTTTGAAAATAGGGAGAGATTGTTGGAACATTTTCAAATATTTATAGTATCCCAATAACTATAAATGAATGGGTGTAATTAATCAAAAGATAAATCTTTTGGTCATTGGTCAAAAGTTATATCATTTGATTTTTTAAAAGAATTATAATTATTCAAAAATATCATTTGAATAGTTACAAAATTAAATGAATAATTATTATTATTATATATTTATTCATAAAGACACCTATTGAAAGATGTCTCTATGAAGAGACAAGAAAATTCCTATAAATAGGAATGGGTTTTCATTTGGAAATAGATCAACAAATTCTAATATTATTTCTTCTCTTCCTTCATTTTCTAATATTATTAGATTATTCTATAAAGTATTACTGCAGAAATCCTTTGTAGAAATTGAGTTTTGTTACACATTACTCCGTGCATAGTGGACTATTCTTCGTCATTGCAAAACGCAAATAGTCATTGGCTTCATTGTATCCTCGAGGTTAATTTGCTTGGAACTCATTTGCACACTGAAGATAAGTGGGGGCGAATATAACCTTAAAGATAGTGGCTTGATACACGCCTTGGAGCCTTGTCCTATTTCTTCTTTTTCTTTTCGAGTTCCGATCGTTTGTTCGAGATTTTCCTTACCGGAGTTTTGTAATAACGTTTTCAAGATCAAGTCTCAAAGACCTTTTGTATAACCCTACACTCGACTCGGAAGATGATCGGATGTATGATACCACATTGATTACCAAAGTAACCTAAAAGAAAATCAAAATGATCAAATTGTCTTTCATACAATAAACAAGTGTGTCACATGTCGATGATGATGATTAAACAAAATTTAGCAAAAACGAGCTCTGGAATGATATATGAACCCAAAAACTCAAATACAAATTTAATTAATTTAATTTAATTTAAATGTGATTTGAAATCTAATTTAATTCATTGAAATTACACAATTACTTTTAATATTCACATCCAACAGATTTAATAGGGTAAACTATAAAAATAGTCACTTTTGTTTGTCTTATATTACATTTTAGTCACTTATGTTTGAAATGTTACGTTTTAGTCACTTATGTTATCATTTTGTTACAAAGTGGTCACTCTATCGTTAAACTTCGTTACCACCCTAACGGTAGTCCTACGTGGTACTCCAAATGGGTTTTAAATTGCAACTTGGATGTCCAGTTGCAGGGATAAAAATATGTTTTTAATTAAATAAATTTAATTTGAATTGCCACGTAGTATATCTAAGTTGGCATTTAAAACCCATTTGGACTGTCACGTAGGATCGTCGTTAGGGAGGTAACGGGGTTTAACGGTAGAGTGACCACTTCGTAACAAAATGATAACGTAAGTGACTAAAACGTAATATTTCAAACATGAGTGACTAAAATGTAATATGAGACAAACAAAAGTGATTATTTTTGTAGTTTACTCGATTTAATATTTACTTTTTTTATCTCGAAATTATGGTTAATTTAAAAATTAAAAAAAATATTAGGTTTGTGTTAGTTTTTTTTTTTTTAACTTTTTTTGGTTCCACTTTTAAAATGATGAGAGAGTAGGACAAACTTTTAATGAGATGTTCCTTTTAAAATATGTTCCACTATGAGTTCCCTTTCTTCAATGTCTTTTTCAACTTTTTAGGGGTCCATAATGATTGTTTGGCTAAGTGAATCTTAATCCTAATTTTTTTAGGGAGATTATGCCCCAATTAACCCAATCAATGTTGAAGCTGATATAAATTAAAAAAATTTGAATATTATATTTTATTGGTTTGATAATTTTAAATGGTTACATGATATATTTATAATAAAAATAAGGGTTGATAGTATAAAAAGTCCTCAAATTTTTTTTAAAAAATAATTAAGTTTTTTTTCTTTTATTTTTTGCACACAATTGAACACTTAAACTTTCAAAATGCATAAAAAACCTTTGAAACTTCTTCAAAAAGGCAATTAAGCCCTGTTTTTTTTCCACTCAATTGGGTTACTTTTAAAATACATCAAAAAGACCCTCAAAATTTTTCAAAAAAGCAATTAAGCCCATGATCTTATTAAAATTATAAAAAATTATAAAAAACAATAAATTTTAGAAAAATTATTAAATTTTAATAAGAATATAAAAATTATAAAATTTATTAACAATTAGAAATTTTTATAAAAATCATAAAAAATTGTAAAATTATAAAATTTTATAAAAATTATAAAAAAATTACTGACCACAAGTTTTTTCCATTAAAGTCATCACGTGTTGCAACCCAGCGTGACATGTGGCGAAAGATGATAAAAAAAATACAAATCAATAAAATTTATAGAAAAATTGTAAAATGCTTCTTTTGGTACGATAATTTTTATAATTTTTTTTTACAAAATTTATATTTCTTTACATTTTGTATAATTTTTTTTAATTTAAAAAATTATAAATTTTATAAATTTTTATTTTATATATTTTATTTTTACAATATTTATAAAATTTTACAATTTTATATATTTTTACGATTTTATATTTTTATAATTTTAATATTTAAATTTTTTATTAAAATTTAATAATATTTATAACTTTCATTAATTTTATTTTTTCTAATTTTTAATAAAAATAGGGGCTTAATTGCTTTTTTTTTAAAAATTTGACGGTCTTTTTGATGCATTTTGAAAGTTCAAGTACCCAATTGAGTGCAAAAAAAAGTAGGGACTTAACTGCTTTTTTGAAAAGGTTTGAGAGCTTTTTTTATGCATTTTGAAAGTTTAAGTACCTAAATGAGTGTAAAAAAAAAAAGAGTTAATTACTTTTTTAAAAAATTTAAGGGCTTTTGCATCCTTAAGCCTATAAATAATAATTGAAAACAACATAAAATTTTAATAAAAAGGATAAAATAGTATAGAATATACAGAATAATAACATGATACCATGAATGCAATAAAATTTATATAAAATTAATTATTAGCATGCTAAAATTCATACAAAAATATAAAACCTTAAATATAATTATCATGTAAAATATAATACAAACATTAAAGGAAACATCTTAATCACGTTTCAATTGTTGATGTTTATTAGAAAAGTTATTACTTATATAAAAGGTTGGTTTTGTTTCAACTTAATTATTGCTAGTAGGTTAAATTTTGTCTAATGTTACCATTTAAAAAAATTACTAAAATGAATTAACAATAAAATTTAATTATGCAATCTGTTACCATAGTGTTTTATTCAATTTCAATAAACGGTGAGAAAGGTGATTCATTTAAACCAGAAAGAAGTCTTTGAGAGGAAGATCCGCTCAGCCCTTAACTCTTCTTGACTTGTAATGAAGGGCTTTCATCATTGATGTATTTGGCAAAGGAGGAAGGTCTAGTAAGAGGTGCAAAAGTATGTCGAAGGGGACTAGAAGTTACTCACCTACTTTTTGCAAACGATTCTATCCTTTTTGATGAAACAACTGAGGGAAGTGTTAGTGTCTTGCAGGAGGTTCTAAAAGAATACGAGGTATGTTCTAGACAGTGCGTTAATTTTGATAAATCCATTTTATTTTTCAGTTGAAATGTTACTGAAAATGTCAGACATTTAGTGTCACAAAAGTTGAAGGTTCGGTTCTCATCAAACCTGAAAAAGTATCTTAAGCTTCCGAACATGATTGGCAAGAAAAAGAAAATTGCTTTTCAGGTGTTGAAAGATAGATTGATTAAAAGAATTAATAGCTGGTGTGTTAAGCCCCTCTCTCAAGGTGGAAAAGAGGTGTTCATTAAAAGTGTGTTGCAAGCCATACCAACTTATTCAATGTCATGTTTCTTAATGCCTACTTCTCTTTATACGAATATAGAACACTTATAAGTAGATTTTGGTGGCAAAACTTTAAAGGAAAAAGGGGCATACAGTGGTGTGAATGAAAGAACTTATGTGAGTTAAAAGAGGATGAGGAGTTAGGTTATAGGAATTTAGCGAAGTTTAATGTTGCTTTACTTGCGAAGCAATGATGGCATTCGATTAATTACTCGAATTCTCTATTGGCGCGCATGTTAAAGGTAAATTATTACCCAAAAATTACCTTTATAAGATTGACTTTAGGGAACAATCCATCTTATACTTGGAAGAGTACATGGGCCATCAAATGAGTGTTGCAAGAGGGTATGTGTTGGCAAGTAGGAGCAATGACCAACATATCAGTTTGGGATGATTTATGGCTACTGAGATCTGTGAATTTTAAAGTGCGCAATAGTGTTAGGAACAGTTAACTAAATGAAGTTTCAGACCTAATCGATCAAAGACAAAGATGTTGGAAGGAAGATCTTAGGCTAAGCACATCCATTGTTTTCCGCTATCCCGGCACCCTCAATAAGATAGGATGGTTTGTTAGAATGAGGTGACTGGTGAATATATAGTGAGGAGTAGATACAAATGCTTATTACATGGAGGGGATACACCTGAGCCTAGGCCTACAATAATGATTACACCATATTTTATAAGAAACCCTGGCAGATAGACTTGCCATCTAAGATAAAGATTACAATTTGGAGGCTCTTTAATAACTACATTCCAACACACATCAATCTTCATTATAGAAGGCTTCAGAGTTCAGTAGTCTGCCCTCGATGCTCAGATGAAACTGAAACAGTAGAACATGTTTTCCAAGACTGCATCGCTGTAAAAGATATATGGCAACAGTTAGAAATAACATGGAATCAAGAAACAACATGGTTTGGTTTTAGATATTGGTTAATGGATATTATTTATACCATTTCAACACGCAAGTGTAGGAAAGTGTTTTGTGCTCTTTGGGTCATATGGACAACAAGGAATAAAAAGGTGCATTAGGGGATTAAGAAAATCTTCGTATGAATCAACTTATTTCATACGGGCATATCGCAAGGAAATAAATGATATTGATAGACATTTAACCTGTCAAAAGATTGTGGCGAAAAGATGGCGCCCACTAAATCCAGATTCTATTAAAATAAATTTTGATGCAACATTTTAAAATCACACAAAAGAATCATGTTCGAGTTTGGTATGTAGGAATTCAGATGGACAGGTTTTGGGTTCAAGAATCAGACTTAATAGATACATACTTTTCCCTTTTACGGTTGAAGCATTGGTTGTCTCTAGGTAGTGCAAATGGGACACAATCTAGGATTTTGAAGAGTGGTAATTGTAAGGGATGCTTGTTTGATTATTCGAAAACTGTAAATAGAATAAGAGGATAGATCTACTATAAGAGCCTACATCAAGGATTTGAAGGAACTGAGTAAGAGGTGGTTCGATAGATGTAATTTTGAACATGCATCAAGGTAAGCAAATGGTTGAGCACATCTCCTTGCTATAGAATGAATAAGAATAGTGGAGAATACTTATCTGGAGGAAGGAAACCTTGGTTTTACAGCCGACAAAGCGGAGCGTGACAGAATGTGGTAAGGAGAGCCAGCTAATTTATATCAAAAATAAAAATAAATTTTATTAAACACATATTCAACCTGTAATTATATGGTTTTTAGTTCTCTTATTTAAAAAATATATGAAAGTATGAAAATATTAAAATACTATCATAGTAACATTAATTATCATTTATACGAAATAAAATATTATTTTTTCCCTAATTGAGGGTAGAGGATTAACCTCTAACAACAACTCAATCAAGAATTCTATAATAAGTATAGATCGAATATATTTAAGTAGTTACTTTTGGTATTTTTCTTAATATTTTAAATATTATCTTATAAATTTTTTCAGCAATTTAAAATTACAAGATACAAAAATCATTTTTTTCATTTTTTAACAAGAGAGACATTTAAAATTTATTGTCAATTAATCTCACAAAAGAAGTGAAAGAAAAAAAATATACAAATCAAGCAAATATCCTAAAAAAAAGAAAAGGATTAGACGAAATGGGTAGGTGTGGATTGTGGGTGATTTTTTTTTAAAAAATTTCAATTGCAACTAATAATTAAAAAAAAAAGGTCCACTTTGTGGGCTTCAACCATTGGAAGGAAATAGTGGTGGGTTGATCCCTCACATTTCCAAGTCTCCAACTGCCACTTCCTTGAAGAAAAAGTAATACATGAGAATTGACGAACAGAAGCCATTTCTTAGAAAATAATTTGGAAAAACACCAACATTTTATATATGGAATAACATTACTCATTAATTTGAAGAATAAATACAACAAATTTTATTTAATCTTGTATTCATATAAATTACACACAATGGATTTTAAATGGTTTAAAAATATTTCGACTGTAATTTCATATAAATATATGATTTGGTTTAAAAAATGTTGACCCAAATTAAGGGGAAAAAAAGAACAGTTTGGGGGCGTCGGCACTACATCTTCATACGCCGCATTACTAATTAGACTTAAAATAGGCAGACACGATTTAATTGTCATAGCAGCCCATGTCTAGAAACATATCTACTTTTCTTTAATTTTCTAAATTTTGATTGAAATTTTATACTTTGTTGGATTTAAATGTTTAAATGTTTTTTTATTACCCAATAACTATTTAATTAATTTTTTTAATTTTAAAATATTACATCAATAAAATATTAACGAGATTAACAATTATATTATATTATATTATATATTTTTTACATATTTCCATTTAGGGCTGTGTGTTTCTTCAGTTTGAATTTATATAATAAATTGAATTAAGCATACAAATTAATTAAACCGAACCAAATTATATATCGAGTATTCTTACATATTTTTTATAGTTGGGTTTTAACGGATATTTGATATTTATATATCGAGTATTTATTTTGTAAGTAGATTTTATCATGGTATTAAAAGGATCAAACATGTCCGGATCAAATTGAATTTAGACAATCATGTATGATATTAATACCATACACGAATCCAACTCAATCCATAAATCATATTCCTAAGAATTCATATTTCAAACCATTTAAATTATGAAAAAACACTAAACGTTACCTTAATTTTATTGGACCGGGCCTCATGGTTCTAGGGCCATTTTCTCAGTGACAGAAGACATTTGAACATTGGGCTGGAATCAGAAGCTGGCCCAAGGAATGTTAACAATGTTGAAGGAATACTCTACATGCTCATTTAGTTTTCGAGGTTAGTTTATGATTATCACTCCTAATAATTTCGTCTCTGAAATTCTTGACTAAACTTCTACAAGACCAAGAACCGCCACAAGTCTTGTCTTTTAATCTACCAAATATATATATATAACAAATGTAATAATAGTAAGAAAAACCTCACAACATTTCCACCATTGGAATCAACATATCAACCTTTCACCACAAAACTACCTATACCATTTACTTCTCTACTAAATCAAACACAAAATGACAATCACTCCTTTTCAATCATTTTCTTCCTTTTCGGAATCTGATAAAAAATTTGTATTTAAGCTTACAATTATTCTACTTCTAAAATGAATCCTTGTTTGAAGTGAACATAAATCTCAAATTTCTAACAAGTTTCATTCATCTCAATAAACAGACAGGTTTGAAAAAAATAATCCATTAGTTTAAGCCCTCTAAACATCATACATGTCTTCAACCATAGTTTAAGTAGAGAGAATAAAGATAGAAGGGGCTCAAGGAAAGAGACTTATTAAGCCAATCATAAGTGGGTTGGGTTTAAAAAACAAAAACAAAAGACAATTACCCTTTGCCTTTGCTTGTAGTTTATCATTTCCATATTTCTACACCAATTAATATTTTAAACCAACAATGTGATTAAAATTAATAAAAATAAAGAAGAAACCAACAATTTTTTCTTCTTCTTCTTTGACAAACAAATCAGACATAACCACCATTGTCTCTGACAATACTAACTCTCTTTTTCAATTTCATCCCTCCCAACACAAACCCCACACATTAAAATCCCCCCCCCCCAAATTTAATTACAAAAAAAATTAAAGGAAAGAAAAGTTAAATTATTTTCATCAAGGAAAAAAAGACCAAATTCCCAATATAAAACCCACACAATAATACTAATTAATCAATTTTTAAAAGAGAAAAAAATTGAAAAAAGAATTAAATTGTCACCCTCCTAATCTTAGCAACCCACATGTTCCCTTCTCTTTGGCCCTTCAAATTTTTGTCTTAAGGGGGACCCTACACTATTAAAAAACAGCAATTGGGAAACACATAACATGAAAAAAACTAGCCCCCCAACCCCCCATTTGTTAGATAGCTTTATTGCATTTTTATTTTTATTTTTATTTTTATTTTTTGCACCAAGACCTTCTCACTGCCGTCTCTAGCTCTCTCTATTTCTCTGAACAACTTATAGTTGTTCTTCTTTCTTCGTCGGCTGCGGCTGTGATGGTTGTTGTTGTGGTGGTGCATGGTGGTTGTTGCTATTGTTGCTGTTCATTTTCTTGAGGCTTTGTTGTTGCTGGTACACTTGCCTTAGCCTTTCAATTTCCTTCTTCAGTGCTTCTTGATGAGCTGAAAAATAAATGTCACAACAATAGGTAAATTTTACTGCTTCACAATGTATAGAATCATTTACTGAAAGTATAATAAAATAAACATATAAAAAAACCCAAAAATAATTTCACTTAAAAAAGGAATTAAAATGTCCTACACAATAATTAACAAAGAAAAATAGGAAATTTGGCATGTATATGAAAATAAAATATGCCATAGACTGTTATGGCATGTATACAAACTATTGCTTAATATTATAATGTATTCTACCATTCTATTAAAGGGAGGGGATTCTAATTATCAAAGCAAACAAAGGTTTATTTGAAATAATTTAAATATAATTAACTAATAATTTCTTAAACTAGCAAACTAATATATCATGATTGAGGTGAAAAATGGTAAGTAACATTTATTGTGTGGCCTAAATATATTAAACCAATTGAGCTAAATTCTGAACACATATTATAGTACTAATTAATTATAATTAAAGAAAGAAAAAACCAAGTCTTACCATCTTTGAAAATCTTGTCTTGAGCCAAAGCTGCAATTCTTTGCTTCAAAGCACTATTGTCAACATTGAGAATCAGTCTTTGATGATCCAAGAATGCAACCCTTGGTGATAATGCTGATACTTCAGTCTTCATTTTTTTGTATATCAAAGAAAATAAAATTAAAACAAATTTGAAGAAAAAAAAATCATACACATATTGATGATATATATTATCATAATTTTGCACCTGTAATGTTGTGACGCTCCTTTCAAGTTCAGAAATATATTGCAGCTTTCTAACTCTTGATCTTTGTGCTGATTGCCGGTTTGCCAGAATTCTGTTCATCACCCAAAATAAAATTAAAATATTTATAATGGTGTAAAAAATGTTGTATAATAATGGGTTTTGATTTGTTTTACCTCTTAACCCTTTTGGGATCAACGATGGGGTCGCCATTGGAGGTTGATGGAGGTTGAGCAGCTTGTGGTTCAGGTTTGCATGAGCTCTCCACTTCTCCTGGTTCGTTCTTGGGCTGCTGCAGATCCAGGGACGGCACTGGTTTCTCGTCATTGTTGCTGTTTTGGTCGGACGTCGGAGTGGAAGGGTTGGACGAGGATAACGTCGGTGCAGCAGCCATGGTGACGGCTACGTCGTCGGAGAACATGGACATGAGCTGTTCGTCGTCGAGACGATCGAACACATTGGTTTCCGTTATCATGGCATTGTTGTTGTGGTTGGTGTTGGAGTCCCTGCATTCCTCCACCAATGGTTGCTCGAGGAAAGCGATGGAGTCGCTAATGGAACGGCGGTGGGCCCCGCGGCGTGCGGAGGAGAAGTCGAGGAACTCGTCGACCCAAGAAGGCTGGTGGTGGTGGGAGGCATTCATAGTGGCGGTGTTGGCAGTGGTGGAAATGATGTTTGCCATTGTAGGCAATCTTTGATGTGGAAAAGAAGGCCAATTCTGGGTCATGTTGGGTACTTTTGGAGGTAATTGTGCCATTCTACACCAATGTCACAAACCCCAAAAACTCAAAAAATATATATAAATAAATAAAAGAGCACGAAAAACAAAGCTAATCTTAAACTAACCAACAACTAACTATACAACCAAACACACAAAAATATTACACGACACACACATCTATCAACTCAAACCCCCAAACCCAAACACCAACATCATATGATATAAGTCCTTTGAAGCCAATGATATAAACTTGCGCACTTCTTTCTTTTTCCTTTTTGCAATGGGGGGATTTTTTTATTAAGGGGGAGGGGCAGAGAGAGGTGGGTCACATGGGGGGAGATTAGGGACAGCTAGCAACAGCTGGGGGCTTTTTTCCGATGGGAAAGTCGCAGCGTGAGTTTAATAACTGGGTGGAATCAGCACCACCACGTGCCGATGTGACCCCTTTCATTGGCCTCAACTATCTCTATATTTTTATATTCAAACATTATCTTATAACCTTTCCAACATATGGTATATGCATTTGTGTATTATATGCCCTTTTTTTCTAAATATATATATTATGAGCCCTACACATCCACAAGTTCTTTGATATTCGTTTTCATTGCTGATGGATATCTATATATCACTTGCACACATATTTAATATATATATTGCTTCTATATCTCTATATATCATCATTTTTGAATCCATAATCAGGTTATGTCTCTGATTGAATTCACTAATTTATTTAAGTTGAAAAATATTTTTTTATGGAAAATTTTGTGTTCAATTTTATTTATATCAATTGAGCTCTGCTACATTATGATAATCATACTTATAAATATGCCTACACAGGGACTTTACATTAGCAGTGTAGCCAACAAATATAGTCCTTGTTAAAGGAAAAATTAGATATAGGTCCCTTTTGTAGGAAAATATTGATTGGAAAAAGTTTTACATATTCAGAACCATTCAATGAATTATGGTACCAAATTGTTGGTAAACCATTGTTATTTAAAGTTGCTGATAAACTTAGGTTACAAGAACAGAAAATATCATCTTTATAATGTATAAAGTTCATATAAATATACCTTTCAATATATATATACATTATAACAATACCTATATTAGAAAACAATAACAAAAAGAGAAGCTCACGCTAGTACTAATAATTAAATGGTGAAAATATTTGTTAAGTGGATTCGATCAAATTAGTCTATTTACTATTAAAAGATTAAATAAAATTAATTTATAATAAAATTAATATTTACAGTTTAAGAAATAATAAAAATATTTTATTTATAGAATCATAAAATTTTTAAAATGTTAACTATATTAAATAATAAATAACATTTTATGAACAATAAATGTGATTTTTTTTTAAAAATCTGATGTTGTTTAATTTTTTAATAATATTAAATATTATTATAATTAAAAGGGTTTCAAGAAAAAAATTATTAATTTATTCCATTTATATTCTCTACGTTAGTAAATGCATGTGCCTATAATTAAGTATATGGCAAATTGGTTACAGATCATTGGAAGAAAATCTAATAGAAGAATATTCATGGAGGAGAGATGAATATAAATGTAAGATGCTTAATACATTGCTTTTTTTTTCTTCGTTTAGGGGTTTTACATGGTTGGTTTCGAATTTAAATTAATTTTGTATACGGGTTAGTATTTAATATATTAGTAGTAAAGCAGTTTTTTTTAAAAAAATTATGTGTCGTCGATTGAGTATTAGTTCAATTAGCATCGGCATTGTTGTCAGTGCAAGAAAAAGTGTGTTTGAGTGTGCTGAAATATATTTTCCTCCCATTTAAGGGTTAGGGAGGAGATATGGGTAAATTTAATGCATATAGACCTACATGAAATATAAAATGTAATAATTAATTTAAACGAATACACATCACATAAAAACAGACAAAAACCGAGCTAAGTGAATTATAAAATATGCATATAATATATATGGGAAAATAATAATACATAGAGATTTAAGTAGTGGGAAGATGTAGGGAAATTGGGGTAGGGAGATGAGCTGTGAAAGAAAGGGAACTTGTAAGAATCATGTCCTTTCTTCTTCCCCATGTGAACTGTTTGTAAGAGCCCCCACTCTTTCTTTCCCTTTGCTTTGCTTTGTCCCCAAATCAGACTCACATGGTCTCTAATGTGACCCTTATTTGTTTTTCCATTATTTATTTATTTATTAACTCCCCACTCCTCTCTCTTTCTATGGTTTCTTGGTAGCTTCCATCATCTCATGTTGGCATTTATGTTGGGATTTTTTTTAAAAAAAATTAAGGAAGAAACCCTAATCATGATTAGTTAAAATAATAATCTAAATAAATAAGGCATGATCAGTAAACCCTCTGGCAAGTAAAAGTTTGTCTAACAATTATTTAATTTTATCCAATTCTTTGTTTTTAAATAATTTTGTAACTTAACCACTTTAATAATCGCTTAATCATACTTTAATTTATATAAAAAGAATTATACGAAAACCAATTATCGAGGTTGATATTTGAATCTCAAATTTACTGGATTCCTAATTTATTATTATTTTAATTAATAATTAAGATAATTAAAAGTAGAGGACCAGCTGGCTTGGATCAAATGATTGAATAGTGTTGTGAGAGATTAAGTTAAATGAATGCCTTTTCACATTATTACAACTACAAAATTAAATACCATGTTTGCTTTTCTTATTACACTTTAAATTTTATGTCCAATTTATTTCTTTTAATATATATATACACACATACAGAGTTAAATAAGAAAAAAGAATGAATGGATGAATATGAGGTTCTAAAGGTAGGGAAAATCTGGCATCATTTTCAAGCTCTTTTTTTAAAACAATCATGAAGTATAAACAAAAACCAAATATTCCATGATTTTTTTTTTTAAAGAAAAAGGGATTTGCATGTGCAAACCATGACTTAATACAGGATAACAGCAAATGGTGTTTTTTTTTTGGTTCTAAATTATTAATTTTGGATATAATTGTGGGATCCCAGAAATTCTTCAAGTGCCGTACAGAAGAGGATGGAAGAGGGAGAGAGATAAGGACTACTATAATGGAGATGATGAGGAAGGAGAAGGAGAAGGAGAAGGAGAAGGAGAAGCAAGCATTATTGTAGGTGGATGGAGCAAATTTAGATTTAAATAGGACCAAATTTTTCTAAACACATAATCACGAGTTTATTAGCTTTAAATTATTTACATTTTTACTGCTGTTTCAATAATATAAAATTAAATTCAACATTTAAAAAGTTTAATTTATTATTTGTTTAAATTATTTAAAATATTATTTAATAAATTAGTGAGTAATATTAGTGTAACATAAATACAGTAAGGGCCTACTTGGTCTTTTCAGGTAATAATGAAAAGCCTTAGAAAAGGGGACGCGTAAACACGTTGCAGTAAAGTAATAAATTAAAAATATAAAAGTTAAGACTTCAGAGGTGGTGACCACTTTTGTACAGTTACATCCATTTGCAGTTTAGCCTTGTGATTTTATTCCATTTATATTATTTATAAAATTAAAAAAATCATAGATGTTGAGTTCTAACCTGTTTATTTTTTAAAAAATTATTTCTATAAGATGATACCAACAGAGTAAATTTATTTAAGTTTTAAAAATGATGATAAGATGGAAATTATTAAATTAAATTTATTGAAGTGGTTGTTTTTCAAGTTTAAAATATTAGTTAATTTACGACGTATTTTTTAATAGATTCGAACTTTTTGGAGTTGAGTTGTCATATTATTTTCGATTGTACCTTGAATCACACCTCCTAGAAGTTCGGTTGTATTTGTTGGAAAACAAATAGAATAAATTAGTTTGGAATTGTTAAAGTCCTTCTGTTAGCATGTTTGACTTTTAATTAAATCTCGTTAAGCAGTAAATGTGGGGATATTTCATGATCAATCTTTTATTTATACGTAAGAATGCTTAAAAGAGTGATTTATAATGATTTAGGTTTGACTTTCGAACTGCAATTATCCATTATAAAAGAATAGATTGAATTTAAACCAATAATTATATAGGATACATTTATGCCATTCGGAAACCCATCAACCAAGATTGCACTGTTAGATAATTGATCAAATAAAACCCATGAATTCGATTCCCCCAAAATTCAATCGATAGAACTCCACCAATCACTTTCTTAAGACATCTAGTTCAAGAATCTCAATATCTTCCTCCTTTCTCAGGGCCAACATTACCTCCAATAGAGTTCATCAAATTTTCTTTCTCCCCCATTGAGTTAATGGCCACACCCCTACTATTATATATTATGGTTCTTCCTTGTTCGGTCACTAATCCCTGGTAAGTTCGGTGCATTATAAGGCGTGTAATGTGTTTTTCATGTAATTACAATTAATTATGAGTAAACTATAAAAATAGTCACTTTTGTTTGCATCAGATTACATTTTAGTTATTTATGTTTGAAATGTTACGTTTTAATTACTTACGTTATTGTTTTGTCACGAAGTGGTCACTCTACCGTTAAACTTCATTACCTCCCTAACGGCAGTCCTACTTGGCAGTCCAAATGGGTTTTAAATGCCAACTTGGATGTCCAATAGTTGAGATGAAAATATGCTTTTAATCAAATAAATTTAATTTGAACTGCCACGTAGGACCGCCATTAGGGAGGTAACGGAGCTTAATGGTAGAGTGACCACATCGTAACAAAACGACAACGTAAGTGACTAAAACGTAACATTTTAAACATAAATGACTAAAATGTAATCTAAGACAAACAAAAGTGACACTTTTTATAGTTTATCCATTAATGATTGGTTTGAGGGGTTTAAAAGTAATTTAAAAATGTATAAATATTCATTTACCGTCAAAGTGAGCACAAATAACTTGAATAAAAAAGAGTCAAACTGAGTTAGAAAATTAAATTACAAGCATAATTAAAAATAGAGACTACTGTTTTTTATAGGGGTGATTTATTTGAAGAAAATTATTTTATTTATATATTTAATACTATATTTATTATTTTTAAAATGGTTTTAATTATTTATAATTATTTTAAGCATTTTATTAAGTTTGGCCACGAGTCAATTGAGAACCGGCTCATTTATGAAATTACTAAAATGTCCTCTCACATACAAATTAAGTTTTATTTTATATAATATTAATAATAAATCAATAAAAATGTGATCATAATGAGATTTGAACCCTAAACAAAATGATAATTAATTAATTTTAACGTGAATTTTTAATAAATATATTTGTTACATAATTCCATTTCACCCACACGGTCAATGCGCCATAAATCTAGTTTTGCTAATTGAGTTAGAGCTAGTTTAACTCGTGACACCAACTTAGTCAAACATTTTATAATAATTTATAGTGTAGCTTAAATTAATGAAATGTCCTATTTGTATTTATATGTACTATTATTTTTTCTAACATTCTTATTAGTTTGTGACACTAACTCAATAAAAGAATTTTAATAATAATATAAAAACATAATAAGAAATTTAGCCTCTAAAATTTACCTCTTTCGTCACTTTAGTCCTAATTCTTTTCTAATTACTTGGTCCTCAACTTTTAGTCAAATTATTTTTTAATGAAAAATTAGCTGAACTATTAACATTTTAACAATACTGACTTGATAACTTGTACAATAATTCACGTATAATTCATAAAATAATTTTTTTCAAAGTGATTCATATCAACAATGAATTCACGTGAATCAAAATTTTTCTTAAAAACAAAGTAATTTGATAAAATTATGATGGTTGAGTGGAACCTGAAAAACAAAGGTAAATTA
This sequence comes from Gossypium raimondii, assembly GCF_025698545.1. Classification (NCBI taxonomy): domain Eukaryota; kingdom Viridiplantae; phylum Streptophyta; class Magnoliopsida; order Malvales; family Malvaceae; genus Gossypium; species Gossypium raimondii. Next base: position 5,640,393 of record NC_068565.1, read on the forward strand.
GGAGTTGAAAGCTGAAAGATGAAAAGATGGAATTTGGAAGTCTGAAATCACATTAATTATACATAAGAAAAAAGGCCCACCGGCAAAGTAGGAATCTAAGAACAAATAGATTAAGACTAACGATTTTATGAAATGTATCAGTAAAAGTTGAAATTATTTTATGAATGGTCCAGGGTGTGTGTGAGTCATCATGGATATTTGGGGGCTTGACCACTGACCAATTTTTATGGTCGGTCCCCCTTGGGGCTTTAGGATTCTGGCGACCCTAATATGGAACCATCCTTAGCCAGGGTGCAGCAGGCTAAGGAACCAACTTGGACCACGACTTGTAGGCTTTGTTATGATAGGGGGGACTCGATTGAGTCAAATATATAACCATTTCAGTAATTGTAGTTGAAAAGATGAATCTAGTATTTGGTATTGGTACGTCTTTAATTAAATTAGATTATGGCATGCAGGTGAAAAATATAATTATAAAGTAAATATATTTATACAAAATTGATATAAATTTTTTTTTTTCTAATTTAGACCACAAAATCGACTAAAAGTTATGAAAATCTTTGCTATGAGTATTGAATACATTTTTAAATTAAGTTAAAGTATTTAAAATGTTAAAATATGCTATAAGTTTTTTGTCATAAGCTCCATAACAAAGGCTTTATTCTCAACATCATTAAAATATTACGACACGTTGATAATCAACTTTGTCACAACTCAAGTACGATATATCTAGAGTGATTGCAAACAACTATCATGATAAAAAAAATCAATCTTGGATGGTTCAAAGCGGAGGGCGAGCAAATTTGGCAAAAGTATCGAGCATACATCAAATTGGAGAGGACGAAACAAAATCATCTCTAAAATCACATGCAAAAACAAGACTACATGCATAAACAAGACTAAAAAATGTGCTCCAAGAACAGAAAAAAAAAAAACTTTCTAAAAGTAAAGACTTATTAAGTAATGAAATATAAACAAACAAAAAAACTCAAGACGACACAGGTTTAAACCGACTCGTGAAATCATTTATTATTCTGAAATACTTTCAAAATAAAAATAGATTAAGAAGTCGACGAATACCCACCCACTTTCCAAGAGAAACTGATGGTGGCTAGTGGAGTTTCAGCGACAACAGACACCATCATTTGTCCATCACAATTTGTGAAGACAACAAAGATACTCACAAAATAGATCTGTAAACTGGAAAGAGAAAACATATTGAGTGAATGGGGAAAAAAGAAAGAAAGAGAGGGTTGGTTGTGGAGAGAGAAAAAATGTGAGTGATAGCCAGCTTGAAGGCTAACACTGCCGTTAGGCAAAATAAGGAGAAGAAACAAACTATTTGAAAAAAAAAATTGTTTTTATGAGATTCATTTTTAACTTAATTTAATTACATTATACAACATTTTAATTATGTGATTTCAATTTAATTTAATCACATTATATAATAACTAATTTAATTACCATATTATATTTCACTGACATCATATAACAATTTCATTTAAATTAATTTAGGAATAAAATATAAATATAACATTTATTTTTAAAAATAGGAAAAAAGTAATCTGATTTTATTTTTTGTTTATTATATATATATGATAACATATGCATATGCATATCATATATATACTAAAATAAAATTTTGAATAATTTTAATAACAATTATTTGTAAACTAATTATAAAATATTTGTCACCTATCACTAACACATCAGCATGGTTTAATTTTATAATCAAATTATTAGTAAAAATTATAAAAATTAAATAAATTCATAATAATAATTAAATGTATAATTAATACATACATTAACCCGTATATTAGTTGAATATGCAAATTAGTTTAATTATATAAGACGATAAAACCAATTTTATTGAAAAGACACCTTGCAAGCCCAAAAAAAAGGAAAAATAGTTTAGTTGTTGGCTTTTTTTTTTAATTAAGTTTGGTAAATCATGATTTTAACTATGGAAATATTTTACATATTTAATGTATTACATTTATTATGAATCTTGTTAAATATTTTTTGGGCTTATTTGTCAGAGGAAATTTTTTAAGTTAGTATTTAATATTTTCTTAAAATTTTAAAGTTCAAGTCTTAATGTGAGAATAATATCGAGTTCAAGGATTTTGTACAATTGTCTAGTTTAGGCTCTAATATAGAAACAATTGTCAAGTTTAAGGACTAGCTTACACAAAAAAAATTAAACCCTAATATGAAAGTTACCCAAAAATATTGTTGCCGAGTTTATGCTTAAATTGTGATTTAACCCTTATTTTTAATTTCAAAAGTTGCATCAACAAGAATATTAAAACCAAACAGGTCAATAAGTTTGGCCTAGATTCAAGACGCTAATTTCGTTGTTGCTATAAATTTTACTTTCCTCTTGTAACTAAAAAAAAGAAGACCGAGGTGGGTCACAGTTAGGGCATAGTTAATATGGTTTGGTAGGCAAGTCTTTCAAGATGTAGAATAGATCCAAGGCTTTTTTTAGCAAGAGTTAAAAGGCTCAAATCCACCTCTGCATTGTCTAAGAGACTGGGTGAGGTCAAAGTCAACTATTGGACCAAATTTATTTACATCCCAGATTTATATTTCTCAAAAAAATCTTTTAAATATTTCCCCCAAAAAATCAAAAGAGAACCTTATGAAAATCTGGTTTGAAAAAAGATTAATGGTGTGTTTATTTAAGAAAATGAATTACGAAATTTTATTTTTAATTTTTGCATTTTTATATTCGTTTTATATAAATGATTTCAATTAACAATAGTTTTAATTTTAAATAATATTCTTAATATTTTATTAAAAATTTATATTAATAATTATAAATATATAGTAATAAATGTTCTATAATATAAGAAAATTTTCCTATCAATTTCTGGAAAATCATTTTTCTAAAGAGTGAAACAAACGAGTTCAAAAATTTTTCAATTCTTTTCTTGTTTTTATATGTATATAGAGATGCAAATCAGATTTTCCGGTAGATATCACTTGTTTGTGTTGTCTTTTTCATCGATTTTTGGATGATGTAGCACTTGTCTTCTTGTATTAAACCTGCTAAAATATCAACCACACCTTTATCTAAAACTCATCCAGCTTCTATATATTTTCTTTTCTAATTTTCTCAGATATGTTGGACAAAGATATCACAGGGATATTTTAAGAAAAACCAAGAGACTATGTTACATAATATATACATATATTATTTCATATCATGCCAATCACAGTTTGTACATTCGTATATAGTCCATAGCACATTCATAAGAGCTAAGGAACAATGATATCGCCCCTCCCACCTTTTCCTAACCCTGTGAGATGACATACCTTTTTTTGCGTATTCCGTGTATGTACGTACTTACTTGCTAACTATATCAGAGCTGAGGCCCGAGGTTAATGTTTGAATATCAACTCAACCATGGTGGCTTTCTCACCCACTCTTATTTCCATTCTGCAAATCATTGCTTTTAACATCCGTTTTGTCGTGAGAAAAATGGGATTTCAGCCCTATCCAACACTGGTAATAATCGAGATCCCTGAAGTGGGAGTCAAGAGCCCATGGACAGGTTCTAGGCATTAAACATGATTCAAACATAAAGGCCATTGTATCAGTGATCTTGTGAGGTCCGGCCTCATTTCCACGTGCAACAGTGGCCTGCAAATCAAAAGAGTTGTCAGAACAGACTAGTGATCCTAAGAGGGGTCAGTTCCGAATAATAAACGGGCATTGTCAACTAATTAACAGGACTGGGTAGACTTATTAGCTTTGGGTATTCCTAGCCCTAAAACTTCATGGTAATCGACTACCCGATCAGACAACCCGAAGAACAAAAATGGCATAATGGAAATTGACTTGCGACCCCAATGTTGTGCTCAAGATAATTACCTCATATGTCTTGGTGTCAGGACCATGAGGAGTCATGCAGCTGTGAAGGCTAGCACCACCAGGCAGAAAACCATCAGCTTTTGCCTGAAACCAATACATGGTAGCCAAAATTCTCAATCAGAAAACTTAAGTAAGGCTGATTTTTATTTTCAAAGCCAACGTCGATATCAATGGGGATGCAACCATATAATTCAGTGTTCCACTAGAAACATGCTTTAACTTTATCAACGAAAAAGAAAATAGCCAGAATGTGATAGGACTCACCTCATATCCACCATATATTAGGCCCATAAATTCACTCATGCAATTGCGATGGTAATATGGAGGTCTGAATGTATGTTCAGCAACCAACCATCGGGGAGGGAAAATGACAAAATCAAGCAATGCCACACCCGGTTTATCAGTTGGTGCCGTCAGAACTGCAAGATATTGCTCAAATAAAATGTAGATAATTTAAGTACAAGTACAATTGAACCCCAAAAGTCTTAGGAGAAATACTATGTGAAGACAGAGATCATCTCGCAGCATACCTGTATTTATTGATGGATCACCATGATCGATTAAAACAGTATTGTAAGGGCAGAACTTGCTAAGATCATACTGAATCCAACATTTTCAATAAAATCAGATTGCTCGAATGGATCATAGTCAAAATCTTATAGTTTTTAATTATTTTAGTTTGAAGGTTGATTGCACCCACCTTATATGGGACATAATTACCATGCCAGGCAACCACATTGAAAGGAGAAAAATCTTGTCTTGCATTGAAAAGTTCTCCTCCAAACTTTTGTATAATAGTAAACCCTGGTCGGGGGCAATCCTCAAACCAGGCTGTGGGAGCAAGGAAGTCCCTTGAAGCAGCAAGACCATTAGCACCTACACAAGATGAAAATCATACGCTAAGGGCATATCTATCCAACATGATCAATAAAGTGACTTATTTTTAACGGTACGCGGACAACAAAATATTATACTTCATTCGCTCATAGGCCACATTTGAACAAGAGATTAGGTACCTATAGGACCAAGATCAGGAAGTTGAAAATGGGTACCAAAAACTTCAGCAACATAACCACGTGATGGGCCATCAGGCAAATCTACAACAAAGCGGAAGCCTTGGGGTAAGACAACAATTTCACCAGGAGACACCTGCAATCTTCCGCATTCGGTAGTGATCCATAGCCCTGTAATCAGAAACGCAGTTCTTTAGTATGCATATTCCTTTGTGACAAAAAGAGTTTTAAGTTAACCAGTACTCCATGTAATACTTGCTCATAAATGAACAAGAAGTTTTAAAGAAAACACATATCCATGCCCCAAAAGGAAATCTAAGACTCCAAACAAGCAAAAAAATAAACTTTTTTTCAAAGATAAAAGGATTTTAACTTACTTCCTTGCTGGGGAACTACCAAAAAATCACCATCTGCATTGCAGAAGGCACAATTGTCCATTGATTTGTTGGCAGTATACCTACATGTGACGAAAATTTTATTACCTCCTTCATGCATACCTTTAAGCTAAACAATTGAGCACAACCCGACTCTCCTAGCACAGGATCAATGCAACAAAAGTTCTTTCTGAATGCATGAAAGAGACACAAGATAGTAATGGTGGTGAAACTCATCTCAACCGTGCACATGAACAATTTGGTGAACATATCGAGCCAAAATTTAAATTGCAAACAAACCCAGCTCACACTACTTTCGTTTCAGTAATGAAAAAAGTTACTACAGTAACCTGCCCATAATTCTTAGATAGCAGGTGTATTAAGCAGTTATGATCAGATTCATCATTCGTGTAAAAAATGAAATGACAACTAAAATACCAATTACATGTGAATAGCAAATCCATGGCGAAGGAATGAGCTGCCAGCTCCACATATAGTGTATAAACCATCAATAAAATCCGTCGGCGAATCAGGAATATCCACAGGCTTCCACCGGAGCTGAGTCGGGTTTGCTACCGTGTTGGACCCATCAAATTCACTCACAAGCTTTTTATGACTCGGTTCACGAGGCCAAAACGGCTCGTGAGTAACCGATGGTTTGATTCTATAGAACCAACTATTAACACAAAAAATTCAAAAAAAAAGAAAGAAGAAGAAGACAAAATCAATAACAGGAACACTAAACAATTTTCCTTTAATCAAAATTTAAAATAAAATTGAATTTACTAAAAATTCAACCGAATTATCATATACACTGCTAGTCAAATTTTTAACACTACTAAAAAAATTATTTAAAAATCTGAAAAAAGAAAAACACCTGCGTTGACTAAGCTTCCGAGGAGAAGTAAAGGAAGTGCCGGAGATCTGCTCAGCATAGAGTCCAAATGGGCAAATAAGAGGACTATTTTGGCCACGTGGCAGAGATCCGGCGATCGCTTCCGATTCAAAATGATTGCCAAATCCTGAATGATACTCCAAATCATCGGGAAAACGCCCCCAACCGTCGCCTTTTATAACTTCCGTAGCCGGTTTCTCCATCTTTCTCGGTTTTTTTTTTTTTAAAATTTTGCCCCCCTTATTTTGTACGGGTAAATCTATGAAAGACAAAGAGCTAAATGATATAAGAGCAAGAGATTGAGATCAAGAGGTCGACGTGGCAGTTTCATCGGCTGCAGAGTCGTGCTGTCCTAAGCAACCTTTTTTGTCTTATAATTCAAGAACTGAATGTTAGTCAATTAACATATAATTGGCAAAGGTCAATTCCATTAACATCTCAAATTATCCTTCAAATTTCATTTACTTCCTAAACTTTAAAATGCTTTTGATTCAATCTTTTCATTAGTTTAGTTATTGGTTAAAATATGCCATAACTCCCTATACTTTTCAAAAAATTAGAATTTTGTTTTTATCTTTTTATTTTCAAGTATTTAGTTAAATCTATTTTTCAAACTTTAAGTCCAACTATTATCACTTTTAATTTTTTTGTTAAATTTAGACTCATTATAATGTTGTTATTTTAGTTACATGATTATCAAGTGAATATTTTTATTTCAAAATGTTACACCAACAAATTTAACAAGAAAAAAGTTGAGAGTGTTAACCGTTGAACTTGAATTTGAAAAGCAGAGAGATTAAAATTTTTAAAATAAAAATACAATGACTACATTTTATATTTTCAAAGAGTACATAAATTTATGAAATATTTCAACCTTAGTACTTTGAGGACTCATATACAATTTTTTAAAAATTTGAGGATGAATTTAAAATAATTAAGATGTGAGATGCGATCTTTTTCCAACTTTTTATCTTCTTTATCGACAAAATTTAAAATCGGGTTACAAAAATAGGGGCCCAACAACAAATCCAATTTCCTGACCCGACCCGAGCCGACATGTACGCCCTCCTCCTAAATCTAAGCCCACTTTTTCTTTTCTTTCTTTCTTTTTTTAAATATCTTATTACAATTTCAAAATCGATGCCACCGATCTCTGCCACTTGATAAAATTTTCCTCATAAATTCAAATCTTTATTTTTTTTCAAGATCCGATAGAAGAACCCGACCTGGTGATCCGAAATGGCGGCGTATAGAGCAGATGACGACTACGACTATTTGTTCAAGCTAGTATTGATCGGAGATTCGGGGGTTGGGAAATCGAACTTGTTGTCGAGATTCACGAAAAACGAGTTTAATCTGGAGTCAAAATCCACAATCGGAGTAGAATTTGCTACCCGAAGTATTCGGGTCGATGATAAGGTCGTTAAGGCCCAGATTTGGGACACCGCTGGACAAGAAAGGTATGGTTTTTTTCAACTTTTTTTTTATACATTTTATTAGTACTCTTTTTTTTTTTAAATCATTTTATAAAAATGTAGTGTTCTTTGAGTTGATACGTCGGATTGGTAGAATGGGTATTTGGGATTTTGTATTTTTGGAGCTGTTTAGTAGCTGAGGAAATGTGGTAGAATTATATTCAAGTAGTTCTTATCTTATTGCTTGTCTTTTTCTGTATTTTCTTTTTGGATTTTGGGGTAATTTTTCTAACTTTTTAGTGATTTGAGGAAAAGAAGCTGCTTCTAGACTACAGTATTTGGTTTGGTGAAGTAAGTAATGAGATTTCTTTTTTCTTTGTTTTGGATTGCTTGGTTGCTACGAAAATGTGGGTGCCAGGTGCATTCAGAAAATTTCCTTTTAATGTTAAAGCATGTGGTCTTGGCTTTTGGTTATTTAGTGAAAAGTAGATATTTTATTTTCCTTGGATTGCTGTATTTGATGTAAATTTTAAGCATATGCGAAAGGCGAATTGTCTTGATTAGTTAGCATATATACCATAAGCTACTTAAAATATGTACATTTGGGTCTAAGTGATAATGTTACAGCTTGATTAACTGATGAAAAGGTGGAATTAAACCTACTGTTTATAGAAGTCCTAGTTGAATCATCAACTATACATCTTTAGAATATAGGTTCATTGAAGAGGATATCATCTGTATATCCGATCTATAGATCGTTTTACTTTTCATCATTCATTTTAGAAGGATATGATTGTTATCAGTTCTATATGTTAACCTTGTTCTAGTCTTGAAGTTCTTTACGATGTCCATAAATTTAGGACATTGTTGTAATTAATATCTGTGAACTTTGAAGCTTGGATTTATGTGAAAAACATCACATGCCTTCAGAGGGCATGTTTTCTATTATTCTTTAGCTCTCTGTATCAAGCGCGAGTCTAAGAAGGGGCTGGTGTTGCATACTTTGATGATTTACGATAGATGCATAGATAATGTTTGGTGCCTGAGTTTCCGGTTGCTGTGCAACATTTTATTTTAATTGCGCAATCAAAACTTTTTTATTGCCATGACTTAGTCAAGGGGGATTATGATGATATGAACTCGATAGAAGATTGTGAATTGCCTAGTATAAGAAATCGATGCCTTTGCTTGAGAGGCATTAAACAAGGCTTGCCCAAGGGTAAGGTTTTATTGGTGTGAAAAGGAAATATAAATAGTTCTTCTACCTACATTTAAATTGTGAATGCTTAATATACAGTTTCTGCTACAAATAGATGTGTTTTATATGCTTTTTGAGACTTGTTTTCTTGTTATATTCTTTCCAAATTAAGATACCGGGCGATTACAAGTGCGTACTACCGAGGAGCTGTTGGTGCATTGCTTGTCTATGATGTCACTCGACACATCACATTTGAGAATGTCGAGAGATGGTTGAAGGAACTACGGGATCACACGGACTCCAATATCGTGATTATGCTCGTTGGTAACAAGGCAGACCTACGACACTTGCGTGCCGTTTCCACCGAGGAAGCTAAGGCCTTCGCCGAGAGAGAGAAAACCTACTTTATGGAGACATCTGCCCTCGAGTCCCTGAATGTAGAGAATGCATTCACTGAAGTACTAACTCAAATATACCATGTGGTAAGTCGAAAAGCACTCGAAGTAGGGGATGATCCTGCAGCATTGCCAAAGGGACAAACCATCAATGTCGGCAAGGACGATGTTTCAGCCCTCAAGAAAATCGGCTGCTGTTCTGCTTAACTGTCAGATGATTTTGAGTGTCGAAGTTCCCCCCTCAAAATTTTTATCTCATTAAGCCCCCCCCCCCCCCAAAAAAAAAAAAAAAGAAAAGAAAATCCTTACTAGGTTTGATATCAGTTCCTTTTTCATGGTTCTTTTAGGGTATCTTATTTCCTCATGCAATCTTGCAGTTCATAGTTCTGATGTTGTATTTGATCACTTTAGAATAGTTTGATCAGACAAGGTTTAGTTTTGTACTTTAAAATAATTTTCATTTGTCATGGATGATAAAATTTGAATTACCTAATTATTATTTATCTATTTTTCCCCAAGACCCGTAATCTTCAAAATTTTGTTAACAATGTAATATCTAATATGCATGCTATCTGAAATGAATGTGTAAATTATATTTATTTCCCCTCTTTTCCTTCTTTCTCCTTTGTTTATTTCCTTTTTTTTCTAACGTTTATTTTCCTTCTTTGTCTTCTGTTTTCTCTCGTCTGTCTTTCTCCTCTTCTTGTCCTCGAAGAAATATGATAGAAAAGAAGGAAAGCAGAGAGAAGACAGAGAGCAGAAAAGAATCTAGGAGAAAGTCAATAGATTGATCAAAATTCAGAGTTGTTTTTCTCGTGTACAACCACCTCCCTTTTTTAGCTGAAATGAAAAGAAACTAGTTTCAGCCACTGGAAGACTAAAACAAAACGCACCGTATAACCAAAGAACAAAAAGACCCCTTTAGCTATTTGATTAAACCCACCGTTTTGACTTCCTACCCATTATTTCTGCAACAGAAATAACAGAAACTTAACTTCTCTCCCTAACCACCCACACTTTTTATCCCGTAACACAAATCCATCGCTCCCCACATTTCTTCCCCGATTCTCACACACTCTCTTCAATTTTTTCCTCTCATTTTTTTCTAGTTTTGGGTAACCAAAGGCCAAAAACACACACACCCTACACTAGAGTGTAGAAGATAGTTTTTGCACGAGAGAGAAGTCTTAGAGCACGTTTGGTTGGGGTGAATAGAATAGAGATGTATTAGAACAGAGCTGTAATTAGTAATTCAAGTGTTTGGTTCAGTTGAATGGAATAAAGCTGTAATAGTATTCTTGTGTTTGGTTGAATAGAATAAATATTGTAATAACATAAGAAAAAGGACTTAAATGACCAAATTACCTTTAGTAGAAATTTTTTAGATAGATGATTATTGTTATTGTTATTAAATTTTAATAAGATTATTACTAAATATAATTTAATAAAAATAATGATAAATAATTTAATCATATTTTAACATAATTATTATTAAATACTGTTAGGGATCGTCCCGATTAAAGCAACAAGTAACAAAAATAGCGGAATAAATTGAGAAATTGAACACACAAATTTAACGTGGAAAAACTCCTCCAAAGAGGATAAAAAACCATGGGCAAAGATAATTTTACTATAATGGCAAAAGAACGAAGAGTACAAAAGATGGAGATAAAAACTAAACCCTGAAAACCCAAAAACAAAGAACTCTCAAAACGTAAACACAAAATTCTCTAAATGTGTTATGAGTTCTAATCTCTAATGGGTGTTTTTACTAAGGTTGTGAAAGAGCCTATTTATAGGTTAAATTCATATGTCAAATAATAATAAAATAATCTAAACTAATCAGTATTTGACTGAAACAAATAAACAAAATTCAACTAAAAGATTATTTCTCAAATTTGACTGAAAATATGAGTCATATTTAACAAATCTCCACCTTGACTCATATTTCCACAACGCCATTTTTGCCAAAGCTCGCCACGAGCTTAGCTTGAACTATGCAGGGAATCAACTGAGTCGAATCTGTGCTTAGAAACTGGAAGACTTCTAGCCTTCGACTTGTACACTGCCAAATCAAAACTAACCCGGGTCTGATTTTCACGAACACAATGCCCTAACTTTTCAAAACCTGCATCCAAAAGAGAACCTCTCTTCAACGAAACGGTCATACATTTTTCCCTCCTATGACCAAGTTGCCTCCGCTCTAAACGAGTTGACTTGACTCAGAAGCAGACGAGGACGTCCGATTTCACCGGTCACTGTAGAACCTTCCAGAATATAAAGACTGCCAGTTCTTTTACCTTTTAACAAAACGAGAGCTCCACGAGATACTTTAATGCCGCTTGGCTCGATGTTGATTCTACATCCTTTCAAGTCTAAAATACTCAAGGAGATGAGATTCTTTCGTAAATCAGGTACATACCTACATCTGAGAGTGTCCTAATCGTCCCATCGTGTATCCTAATTTTAACAGTACCAATACCAATTACCTAACTAGATGAATCGTTTCCCATGCCATGCCATGCGCACAATGCGCACAACTCTACCTTCAATTGAACTGAATGTAGAGAACCATTCTCTATTGGGAGACATGTGGAAAGAACATCCCGAATCTAGGATCCACTCGGACGTGAGCTTGGAGTTATCGCTCGTTGACACTAACAAGAAATCATCACGGCTTTCATCAATCAAATTAACACCAGCTACATCTTCCTCGTTACTCTCAGCAGCTTTTTTATTTCGCAGTTTATAACAATCTGCTTTGACGTGACCTAACTTTTTACAATAGCGACACCTTTTGTCTCGTTTCTTTGATGCCATCAAAACGGAAGCTTGTCTATTTGCCTTGCTATCCAAATGAAGCTCATTGTCAAGTTTGTCTCTATTCAACAAATGACACTTCACATCTTCGAACGAGAGTTTGTCTCTGCCATAAATCAAGGTCTCCCTAAAAGACTTGTATGAAGGGGGTAAAGAGCGCAATAATAGCATAGCTTGATCTTCATCATCAATATGAACCTCAACGTTCTTTAGATCATTTAAAAGAGTAATGAATTGACGATGTGATCTCTAAGAAGCTCACATTCGTTCATGCAAAATGTAAATAGATGTTGTTTCAACACTAAATGATTAGCCAGAGACTTAGTCGCATAAAGAGTTTCTAACCTTTTCCACAAGGTGAATGAGGTCTTCTCCATCAATACCTTCTGCAATACCGTATTCGAGAGGCACAACTGGATTGCAGACAAGGCCTTTTCATCAAGCTCTTCCCATTCTGTTTTATTTAGATTTTCAAGCTTTTTCCTGGTAACAACCTTTTTCAAACCGAATTGAACTAGAATTGCTATCATCCGAACTTGCCACAGATTGAAATTTGTCTCACCATCGAACTTCTCAATTTTAAACCTTGTTGTTGCCATATCTGAATGGGCTGATCTTTGAACTAGCTCTGATACCACTTGTTAGGGATTGTCCCGATTAAAGCAACAAGTAACAAAAATAGCGGAATAAATTAAGAAATTGAACACACAAATTTAACGTGGAAAAACCCCTTCAAAGAGGATAAAAAACTACCGGCAAAGATAATTTTACTATAATGGCAAAAGAACGAAGAGTACAAAAGATGGAGATAAAAACTAAACCCCGAAAACCCAAAAACAAAGAACTCTCAAAACGTAAACACAAAATTCTCTAAATGTGTTATGAGTTCTAATCTCTAATGGGTGTTTTTACTAAGGTTGTGAAAGAGCCTATTTATAGGCTAAATTCATATGTCAAATAATAATAAAATAATCTAAACTAATCAATTTTTGACTGAAACAAATAAACAGAGTTTAACTAAAAGATTATTTCTCAAATTTGACTAAAAATAGGAGTCATACTTAACAAATACAATTTAATAAAATAATATATAATTTAATAATATTCTTAATATAATTATTTTTAAAATATGAATTAATAAAATCATAACATATAATATTAGAAATATAATATATAACCTACTTTATTATTTTTAAACTTCAATGCATATTTAATGTATTAAAATATCATTAGTAAAATAAATAATTTAATTATCTTTTAAATTAAAAAGTAAAAGATTAGAAGTAACAAATAGCTTGAGAATTATATTTTCCATCCAAACATAATATTCAAATATTAACTTGCGAATTATCTAGCAGATTATCCAAACGTAAAATTTTACATCCAGTTGCAGATTATCTTGTGAAAATTGCTTGTAGCAATGAGAACGTTTTACAATTGTTTGAACAATCTCCAAGAAATGTTTTGATTTAGGATTATGTGATTCCTATGTTATGTTTTCTTATCACCAAAAAAAAATATTATACTAAATAATACAAACACCCTTGGGATCAATGATTATTACAAGCAAAAAAATTCTAAGAAGAACAAAGAAATAGCCGACAAGAAATTAATCTTTGTTATGAACTAGAAATTAATCTTTGTTATGAACTTTCTCTGAATTACAATGATTTTAGCATCATTGACATTCATTTGAATGTATTTGATTACACAGGATAATATGTGAATGTTCAATCTGCTGATGAACAATGTACCAAAGAATCCAAGAGTAAGCGCCGCTACTCTATGATTTGGGATACCATTCCAATGTGACTTATTATACATCAACGGTGTTCCATGATTACAAAATGACCGAAAAAAATCAAATATAATATGATGTTTTTATGATTGAGTGAAACATTGAATATCAATTATAGGAAAAATCAAAACCACAAAATAAATGATCCTATTATCAACAAAAAGGGCTACCCAAAATCAAACCCACTACATTCAACAAATTGTTCTAACTCTGTTACATAAATCAAATACACAAATAGCAGACAATGAACAATTCTAACCATAACACCATATGGCATTTAATTTCTCCAAAGTGCTACACAAAACCAAACCTATAGAGACAGTGAACAGTTCCAACCATAACATAAGAAATACTAGTGTACGACGACATCACATTTCTTTGGATTCATTGGTAACCTTAATAGCTTTTTGAAGATACATAATTTATCTTTTTCAAGCAGATTAATCATTCTTAATATGAACTTCTCCAGAACCATTACATGGTTCAAGAAATAACTAATCATTTTAAACACATATTTGCTTTCATCAACTCTAGAAATTTTGGTCTCCTTGACATGAAATGATAAACAAGAAAGTATAGGTAGTGACTTCAATCCTTTTTCACCATTAGCCTAAACTTCCACACAGAATTAAAAAGAAATGTTAGTAGTTTGTATGCTGCAATTTTTTTATATAATTATTGGTAAATGAATAAGAGCACTTAGAGAACTCTTCATACCAGATCTAGAATAAAGGTATCTAGATTAGACACATTATGTAGAAACTCCACAAGTCGCACTCATTTCAGATAAGGATATAACAAAACTCTACATCAGACCTATGGACCACACAAACTAAAGTAGAAGTAACTAAATGCCATTGGTTAGATATTATGAAATTAAGTAAAGTTAATGGTAAAATAAAAGCTACTAAATACCCTTGTTTTAATATTTTGTTCTCTGCATTTTGGCTGTAGCCATTCTTACAAGAAATTAACTGAACCAATGAAAATTAAAAAAAAAAAAATTAGATGCAATCAATGGTATAAATGAACACCCAAGATTCCAACACTAGGAAACATGTATACTACGAAACATCAATTCTATAGATGAAATTAATGATATAAATGAAACATATAGTAAAAAAAAATTATACATATCAAACCTTAGAAAGATCAACAGAGTTTAGAATCAATAATTTAAAGCGAACAAATTACTGTTTTAAGCACACAAAGCCCATTAAAGCATTAACAACTTCAGCTAAAATTACATAATTCGATGTCATAACATACACTAAACTAAAATGAAGAACTTGTGAATCCAAAATGATAGTAAGTTTAAGTTAGCAGACACCAAACGGAGTTTCTAAGAAAGCCAAAGGGCATTAAAACCAAAGCCAAGACAAAAATAATAAAATACCCAACTATAGAAGCAAACCCCAAAATACAAAATAGAAACCCTTCCTGGAAATTAATTAGATAGTGAACGTATAAAAGGCGAGAGAGAGTTTTATCTGAAATCCCACTTTTATTTTCCTCTTAAAACCTGTACAGATCTAGGGCATTTGAAATTTGGGTCCGAATTAAAACTTACAAGTTCTTGGATCCTGCGAGATTACCCGAAAAATATTTCACTTCATTTTTTTCAATGGATTAAGCTATCAAGAATTTCCAATTTTGTCAATATATTGAACAGAAAAAGAGTTGAAGAAGAAGAGAAAACACATGTTGGATTTGGAGGAAATAGGATTAAAAAAAGGTTTAAATTGATAAGTTGGGAATTTGTTGATATTACAGTGGAAGAAAGAAGCATGAAAAAGAAAAGGAAAAGATTTCAGACGTGAGAAAGAAATGATATTGGCGAGGGTAAATTTGAAAGCTTTAGCTAATTTGTTACACTAATTCATGATCTGGCATGTACAGAATGAAATCTTCATTCTCAATTCTACGAGAATTTTTATGAAACTCTTTCATTTGCTTCTCTTTGATGGAAGTTTTATTTTTCGAGAATGTTTCCTAATTTTTGGCCTAATTCTTCTTCTAATGATTGATTCAACCTCTGATCAAAAAGATATACTTTGGTTATATTTTATCTCTTCAACAAGTTTAGTAATGAGCATAACAGCCCGATTGTTCCGATGGAGAGAAGAACCTATGATGAAATTTCTAAACGAACAATTTCAACGAAATCTTTCAATTTCTTATTTTACTATGTTCAAATCTATGTATTCCTCTATCCGTAGAGTACATTAATTGTACAGAAATGGCTATAGTAGAGTTTCTGTTATTTGTATTAACAGCTACTCTAAGAGGAATGTTTTTATGCGGTGCTAATGATTTAATAGCTATATTTGTAGCTCCAGAATGTTTCAATTTATGCTCCTACCTATTATTTGGATATACTAAGAAAGATGTAGGGTCTAATGAGGCTATTACAAAATATTTACTCATGGGTGGAGCCAGCTTTTCTATTTTGGTTCATGGTTTCTCTTGGCTATATGGTTCATCTGGGGGAGAGATCGAGCTTCAAGAAATAGTGAATGGTCTTATCAATACACAAATGTATAACTCCCTAGAAATTTCAATTGCGCTTATATTCATCACTGTAGGAATTGGTTCAAGCTTTCCCCAGCCCCTTCTCATCAATGGGCTTCTGACGTATATGAAAGAGTGCAGTTCGTTCGATAAATTCCTACCTCTCTATCTATCTCTAAGATGTTTAGATTTTTCAAAAAATCCATGGACATGCAGAAGAGAAATGTTATCCCCACTCAGACCAAGACATAACTTTGACTTTGACTTTGACTTTGACTTTGACTTTGACTTGTTCAAATAACAATTAAGGTGAAGCAGGGTCAGGAATAACGATTCTCTTTATGATAAACAGATTTATTTTGCAAGTTCGTTGTTACGAGTAGCCTACAAAGGATTAGACTAATGACGTATACAATACTTGAATTCTCGATGTAGATGTTACATAGTTGGTTCTCATCCTTTAGAGGATACGAGTGTAAGAAGAGCATCCGTCGACAAAAGGATCACCCCAAGATGATCATCTCATGGCTATTGAGAATGAATCAAATCAGATGGTTCTATTTCTCAATCTTTCTGACTTGCTCTTACGGAACCAAAGTCGAAAAGATTGAGAAAAATCAGTCATTCACAACCACCGATGAAGGATTTATTGAAAAGTTAAGAATTAGTAATTCATTTTAGAAATCGAATGGGTTCGATCTTATACATACGCGAGAAAGATAATTAAAAAAAAAGAAAGAAGATACAACCAATCAAACAATGGTTTAGTGATGGGCCCATTGAATTGAGCTGTAATGCATTGGTATTACAGCCAACCAAACATGCTGTAAGTTTTTTTCTAATGTTTTTGTTTATTGTGATTTTTGAAGTCCCCTGCTTCATCCGAAATTGATTTCAGGTATGAATCATTACTTAAACTTTGTATTTGCCTTTTCATTTCTGTTTTTAGTTTCAAATATATGCCTTTTGACTTGTATTTCAGTGGGTTTATTTTATGGTTTTTGGTTTCAGGTTTAGAAATCATTGTTTCATTTTGTGTTTCAAATATGTGGATCTCAGTTTGGTTGTGATTTTTGTTTATTTGTGGTTTACTTTCGTGAGAGAGAAACCTTAAGTTTTTATCTGTCGTTTGTGATGTTTGTGATTTTTGAAACCCTTGCTTCATTGGAGACTAATTTTAGGTATGAATCATTACTTGAACTTTTCCTTTTTCATCTCTGTTTTAGTTTCAAATCATTGCTTCTTTACTTGTGGGTTTTTGCTAAGGTTTTTTTTTTCAGCTTTAGAAATCACTGTTTCGTTCCTTCTTTCAAATCTATGGATCTCGGTTCAGTTCTTCTTTTTGTTTGAGTGTCGTCTACTATATGATGTTCTTTTATTTTTCGGATTGTTTGTTTCCACCTGTTTTAAGATTATAACTTAGGTTGTGGCTAATTTCTTTGAAATGTTTGCTTAGCAGTACACTGTTTGGATTCTTATGTTTAGGGATGGGGGTTAGGGTTAGAGTTTGGGGTTGTGGTGTGTAGTCGGGGGGTTGGGGATTGGGGTTGTGTTTTATCACTGTGGGTTATGAGGTTGTAGTATTTAGCGGTGTGGGTGGGTTTGGGGATGTGGCCTTGGTGCTTGGGGTGTTTTGTAGTGAGGCGTTTGGTAGTGGGTTAAATGAATCTCATATGGGGCTTTTGGTGCGCAATAATCATGGGTTTTCATCCGCCGCTCGTAACATATGGAGTAAATCTATTGGCTTGAGTTAATTTTTGTCCCTCCTCATTTAACTTTTGTTCGTGTTGCAATTTTTAATGCATTATGATTTTACCTTAAAATCATCAATATTACGAAACGCATAAATACTTGACTATTTCTTTTTCATCCAAAATATACATCTATATATATATATATATGTATTTCAATTTCAAAGTAAAATGAGTTGTGGTGTATACAGGAGTTTATTAAAAATGGTTTGATTCTTGAATACGGTCTGGTATTCTTATAAAAAGGAATATCAGTTTCGAGGGAAGCCCAATTCATAATATTTTTTCACTGGGCCAGAAATAATTTCAGTAGAATTTAGGCCAGGTTTGAGTTATTGGGTCAAACTAATTCCGATTTCATACCAGGCATTTCGCCAACGCTGCGTTTTGTTCATAGCGCTCATTTCTTTGGTCTCGCTCGAAATTTACCGCGTAGCATTGCACATAGAGTGTTTGATAAAATCACCCAGCGAATCGAGCTTGAGCTTGGGTATACTCCGCACCTGAAAACTCGAAAAAATGCAACGGTTAGCATCAAGAATCACCGTTACCGCGAAAGTTTCCTCGTCACTAAGAACTATCATCCTGAAAGAAACACCTTCTTCTTCTTGGCTTTCAATTCGCTGCTTCTCTGCCTTCTCCTCGCAGCAACGTGTCACGGAAAAAGAAGCAATCCCAGGAGATTTATTGAAATGGGGTTCGCTCGGTTTTTGCAGGACTTCGAGATTTGCATCTGGGTTCAAGCCTTTAGAACCCAAGCCATTGTATTCCATCATGGATTTGAACAGAGCAAAGAACCGTTCACCTGAGGACCTTGCTTCTATTTGGGATGATGTAATATACCCAATTACTGACTTTTTCTTTCCCTTTTCATTTTTATGTCGTTAATATGAAAAAACAAATTGATTAAGCAATTTTTTTTATGTTCAGTATCACTTGGGAAGAGGTCATATTGGGTTGACCATGAAGGCAAAACTTTACCGTTTATTGGAACAAAGAGGCTCAGATTGGTAATCCATTTGATTCCATTGTTTATGTTGTTACATACACGTTGGGTTTCATACTTCTTACTAGTCTCACTTCTATCTGTCTTTGCAGCCGGTATTTTGTCGTTCCTTTGTGGAGAGGAAGTGGTTATACAACAATGTTTGGTCAAGGTTTGTTATCTGATCGGTAGTCTTCGAACTTTTTTCATATTGTTTTTATGTGACAATTGATTTATTTTGCGGTGGTTGACTTGTCTTGCTTGTGATCTATATAACCGATTATTCAACTTAGGCAAAATGCTTTCTATACTACAATGCTTATAATCATGATATGGTTTATTGAATCATGCCTGTTATAGCAATAAATTTTTATTAAGAAACAAGCTAGTTTAGAGCCTTAATTGTTAACAAGTTCGTCATTCTCGACCATACTTTTGGTTTGATACTATATAACATCATGGCTTTTGCAGTTGGGAAAGAGTAAGAGTTTCTATCTATTGGCCATTCTTGTACATGCTGATCGGAACCAGGAATCCAATTAGGGTTATTTGCTATAATGAACAGTGCTAAATACTAATGTTGTCATGCATTAGGCTCTCCATTAGATTTTTTTGATGGCATATGCCATTGAAGTATACAATCAAATTTTGCATTCTTCCACAAACTTGTTTGTTTGCTTAAATGTTTATTCAAAATTTTCTTGCAGTGCAATTGCCATACATGCTTTTCACTGGTCTCGAAGATTATAAAGCAAGAGGAACTCAAGCATCTCCTTACTTCACTGCATCCTTTTACACAGAATTTGCGGAAAGCAAGGACTTGGTACTTATCCGTGGAGATATTGTTTTCACCAGCAAACTTACTGATGAGGAAGCAAAGTGGCTCTTGGAAACCACTCAATCTTTTTATCTTAATGATGTGAGGTACAAGCTGGTTGAATGTTTCAATAAAGAACCACGGGATTTTGAGTTTAAGGATGTCTTACGAGCTTTAGACATGCCCATTCTGTAACTTCTTAAAATGATATATTTTTGAATTGTAGTGCTTCATTTTGAAGAAGTGAAGCAATAATGTCTCTAAAAATTGTTTTTCTAGACACTACTTGTTTCATTTTCAAGAAATTATTTAAATCCTCTCCGGGAGAGAGGACAGTCTTGAGATTATTTGTTGTGTTCTTGTGAGAAATATTGAAGAGAGATTATTTTGTGAGGCATTTTACTTAGAGAGATACAGATCTTACACTTTTTGTCTCCCATTTAAATGATATCAACGAATTAATCGTACTTTTTATACATCAGATTGTATCAATTTATGTATTGTGAGTTGAAGTTTTCTTCAACCACATAGTAAAAGTTAATTACGTTTCGGGTTGTTTACATTTTGGTTTTGGTGGTGCATATTCATTATCTACAAACATCTAATTAGAATGATCGAAAATACCATGAAGCGTGAAACATAATAACAGTTGAAGTTTTACTTCTCTTTCGGTTTTAGACAACTATACAAACAATCCCGTGAATAGAAATCAATACTAAACATTTGTTATGCTATATTTCTATGTTTGGTTTTACCAAAAAAGGTATGAACAGGTAATATAATATTCTTTGGATGAATTATGTTATTTTACTTGTTTTATTAGTTCTAGCTATAGGGAGCATAGAAATAAACTGAAAGATCTTGGCTGAAGCTGGTTCTCTTCTAGTTCGTTAAAAACCTATACATGTGAAGGAACCTCTTTATGAGTATAGGCCATTTTTGACTACCAGCATTTGTTAAGTAGGGATTGTTAAAGCCTTTACTTGTGAAGGAACCTCTGTATGAGAATTAGGTCATCTTTGATTGTCAACAGTAGTTAAGTAGAAACTGGAGTTGTTAAGGTATCCATATGACAAATGAGAAGCAACGGCAACATTCTATAAGTAGGAAGTAGGAACTACCATATGACAGTGAATATTTCTTACATTTAGGACGTAAAAGTGCTTTTGGGCAGCAAAAGCAATCCCAAACACACGAAAGCACTTTTAAAAAGTGCTTATGAACCTATCATGAGAAGCCAGAAAATTGGTGTGGTGGCTTATAGAGTTTGGGACGAAAAAGTACTTAAATGTACATAATCAAATTTTCATTTACCCAACTAATAACACTTTACTGCTTTCTTTCTTGTTTAGGTTTGAGGAAACAAAAATACTCTTTAAATTGTAGTTTAATGAGTTCCTTTAAATTGTAAGATATATTTTTATACTCTTTAAATTCCACACATGCATTGATTTAATAGTTATTGTTATTGTATTACTAAAAGTAATTGTTATTATATTATTAATAATATCTAAAATATGTTTTATATATTTAAATTAAATATTTTAAATAAGTTATATTAATTATTTAAAAGATAATTTATAATTTATATATCATTATATTAAATCATTTAGATTAATTATTTTTTACTTTCAAACATTATATCCAAAATGAACATTTTAACTTTCAACTGCAGGGTATTTGCAGACAATTCGTGAAGGATTTTTCAATAATTGCTTCACCGTTAACAAAATTATTGCAGAAAGATATTAGATTTTTATAGTCTGAAAAGTGTTATCAGAGTTTTGATAAGTTGAAAGTCATGTTGATCGAAGCTCCAGTTTTAACACAACTAGAATCCGAGAAAGAATTCATTGTTTATAGTGATGCTTCGCTCAGCGGATTAGGTTGCGTTTTAATGCAAGAAGGTAGGGTTATTGCTTATGCTTCTAAGTAGTTGAAACCACATGAGAAAAACTATCCAAGACACGATTTAGAGTTGACAGTGGTTGTCTTTGCTTTTGAAGATCTGACGACACTACTTGTACGGAGAGAAATGTCACATGTATATCGATTATAAAACTTTGAAATATTTGATGACTCAGAAAGAATTGAACTTCAGACAACGTAGATTGCTTGAACTGTTAAAGGATTATGATTTGGTGATTGACTACCATCCGAGTAAAGCTAATGTTGTAATTGATGCCTAAGTCGGAAATCTTTGTTCGCATTGAGGGCGATGAATGCTTAGTTAATTTTGGAACGTGACAGTTCTATTCTAACCGAGCCAAGGGCTAGACCACTATTCTTTCAAAGAATTCAAGAGTTGCAAAAAAGATGAATCCAAATTTTTTAGCTAAACAAAACCAGATTCAGAATAGCTAGACCATTGAATTCCGTGTTGGTAGTGATAATGATCTATATTTCCAAAATCGGATATGTGGGTCGAATGACTCTGATTTTAAGCAAAACATTCTATAGGAGGCTCATAATAGCGTTTATTCGATACATCCTAGTAGCATCAAAATATATAATGACTTGAAATAGAGTTATTGGTGGCCGAAAATAAAACGGGAGATTTCAGAGTTTGTATCGAAATGTTTGGTATGTCAGCAGGTTAAGGCTGAACACCAAGTACCATCAGTATTGCTTGAACCTATTATGACCCCTGAGTCGAAATGGGAACGAGTTACAATAGATTTCGTATCAGAAATACTGTTAACTTTGAAAATGAAAGATTCGATCTGGGTAATTGTTGACAGATTAACGAAATCAGCTCAATTTATTCTGATCTGAATAGATTATTCACTTGAGAAACTTGTTGAATTGTATGTTGTTGAGATTTTTAGATTGCATGGTGTGCTGCTATTCATAATTTTTGATCGTGATCCGAGATTTATTTTTAGGTCTTGGGGTAAGTTACAAGAACTTTTGGGCACGAAACTGAACTTCAGTATAACTTTCCATCATCAGACTAACGTACAGTCAGAACAAGTTATTCAAATCCTAGAAAATATGTTGCGATGTTGTGTTATTGAATTTGAAGGTCGCTGGGAGAAATTCTTTCCTTTAGATGAGTTTACCTATAACAACAACTTTCAGTCCAACATTAAAATGACACCGTTCGAGGCTTTATACAGACGTAAATGCAGAACTTCGTTATACTGGTAAGAATTGAGTGAAAGAAAGTTAGTCGGGACATATTTGATAAGAGAAATAGAAGATAAAGTTTGTATTATTTGAGATTGTTTGAAAGTCGCTTCTGACTATCAGAAATCATATGCAAACTTGAAATGGAAAGATATCGAGTTTCAAGTGAGTGATAGAGTGTTTTTGAAAGTCTTCTCGCGGAAAAAAGTGCTACGGTTCGACAGAAAATGAAAGTTTAGTCCAAGATTTATTGAGCCATACAAAATTATCGAGAGAACTGATCCTGTGGCATACATACTATTAAAAACTTGCCATTGATAGTTATTAAAAACACTAGCCACAGTAGTAGGTTTCGTACAACTACCTTTGTAGGTTTCATTCTCATAACTTGGCACTGATAGTTATTCAGTGTCATCTACTCAATAAATTCTTAGGCTACCACAGGTGTCTATTATATTCAATGTTCCACCAACTGCTTGATCAGTTATCTGTTTAGTCGAGGGATTCAAACGGTTGTAAAATGTTTGAACTTGTAACCACAAAGGTAATCAATGATGAGGACACATTCTCAAAAGATCCTTAAATCTCTCTCTTGCATCATACAATGTCTCAAGCTCAAATTGAGCAAAATAAGAGAAATCATTCTTCAACTTGGTTGTTTTGGCCAATAGAAAATACTTCAACAGAAATTTTTTAATCATTTGAGCCCAAGCGGTGATGGAACCTCGTGGAAGTGAATTCAACCACTGTTTTGCCTTGTTCCTCAAACTTGTTCCTCAAAGAGAATGAGAATAGCCGTAAACGTTTGACATCATCAGTAATGCCATTGATCTTGAATGTGTCGCAGATATCCAGAAAGCTAGCGAAATGAGTATTTGGATCTTCATCTTACAACCAATCGAACTGAACATACTGTTGCACCATCTAAATTATGTTCGGCTTAATGTCAAAATTGTTTGTAGCAATAGTCAATCTGACAATACTTGAATCAACCCTAATTAGAATGGACTTAGCATAGTCATGCATAGTCCGAAGAGCAGGACGTATAGGAAGTTGTTGATTACTAGGATTATTATCCATCTCCACTATACTGTCCTTTTGCTATTGACCGTCTACTAAGATCTGTTGACCTTCCTTTGCTTCTCTAACTTCTCTCTGATTAACGCAAGTAGTTTTTCCGATCTTATTGTAAAAAATTAATGGTTCCAATATGTAGCATTTAGTCATAAACCAAGGGAACCTGTAGGAATTAAACAAAAGAAAAATTAGAATGTAAAAAATAAAATAAAATAAATATTAAAGTAAAGATAAAAAATGGTTAAATTAATAGAAATAAAGTTTTCCTAATATTATAGTCTCGGACAACAACTCAAAAAATTTGATGTCCACGAAACTTACTAAAAAGTTGACTAAGGTAAGTGCAATTATCAATTAATAGTATTGCTACAATGAGCAAATATATTGTTCTCACTTAGACTAAAAATGCAAGTAATTACCATCTTTCTTTAACCGAATAATTCGAGTGATTGATTAAAAATTGAAATTAACTATATTAATTAACTAACGAACACGACAAAGAACAAAATACGAAAATAATTGATTAACAACCAAGAAGCGAAACAATACCCAGGAAAGAATCCGCCTAGATTTCCTTTGTCACTATCAATCTAAATTACGCAAATTCTTTACTTAGTTCACTGATCCGTAGAAATTCCTAAATTATGCAAATATGTAACAGCCCGATTTTGACCCTAATCAGACAAAGTGGTTTTAGGACCACAAATCCGAGTCAGAAAAATTTTTTAAAATTATTTTTGGTATTTGCAATATGTGAATTACTATGTATGAAAATTTCGTATGAAAATTTGATCGTTTGAGTGCTCAATTTGATAAAAATGGCTTAATCGCGTAAAATAAAAATTTGGGGGTCAAATTTAAAAGCACCCAATTGTTGTTGCCTTTTAAAATGGGAGTAGTTAAGAAGAAATTATCCCACAAATTAGATAGTGGGCGGCATATTACATTAGTGACCTTAGTATATGTGTTTTTATAAATTATTATTAATAAGGTTAATTTGGTCATTTGCTAAATTAAACTTTATAATTAAAATTAAACAAAAACTTCTTATTCATTCATCTTCTCCAAGCCGAATATTAGTTAGAAAATAACTCAACCATGGCTTCTTAGGTTTCGGCAATGGTTTAGCTTGATTAAGGTATGTTTTGGTCTCGGTTTTTTATGATTTTTACGTTTTTGTGATCGTTGCTTCGTGTTCTATCTAGCCCATGCTTTAATTTTAGAATTTGATGTTGATTTTGAGATATACCATTAGTGAATGCTTGATCTTTGTGATAGTTGATGATGAAATATGAAAGATATGTGAAAGATTAACATATTTTGTCTTTGAATTTTTGGTGAAATTGAGTAATTAGGGTTAAATTGTGAAATTAAATTTTTGGGGACTAAAATGTGAAATAAATGAAATGTCTGGACTTGTATGAGTACTAGTAATATTTGGCCCTTATATGGTGTGGACAAATTTTGTTTATTTTGTGTTTTATGCAATAGGGACTAAATTGCAAAAAGTGTAAATGTCAGGGGCAAAATGGTAATTTACCCATTTATGTGTTTTTGGACTAAATTTAATGTGATAATTTTTAAACTAGCTCATTTTGAATATATTTAGATCAAGAACTAAAGAAATCGGAGTTGGATCGGAGAAAAGCTAAAGTCGTTGACTAATCGTCCGGTTTCGATTTTTCACCGTCTGAGGTAAGTCTATTAGCAACTAAGAGTTATTAAGTTAATATTTATATATGCATACTAATTGTATTTTATGTTTAGCTATAATTTAAAGTATATTAGTTGAATAAATTTTGAAGTGTGGATAATATATATAACATGTTCGAATATACAAGTATGATCTTGTATAAATTCATGGTTTGTGTAACAGCCCGATTCTGGGCCTAGTGAAACAGTGGTTTCGGGACCACAAATCCGAGAAGGGAAAATATGATTATTATTATATTTTTATGGTCTACAATTTTACAAAAAAATTTCTTAAAAATTTCGTTCAAAAATTTCGACATTTGGGCACTCAATTTAGTCTAAAGGACTAAATTGTAAAAAGTGAAAAAGTTGAGTTCTACATGTTAGAAGTGTCAAATTGTTATGAAATTCTAAATTGGAGGTTCTTATGTTGTAATTAGACCATTAGTTAATTGATGGACAAAAATGGGCATAGAATTAGTGAAATAAATTTTTTTAAGTAAGGGCATTTTAGTCATTTAGTAATAAAAAGAAATAAAATGGGAAAAAGATGGAGAAATGGTGTCATCATCTCCATAGTTGCTGCCAAATTTTGGAAGACACCATAGCTAGGGTTTCTTTGCTTTCTCAAGCTCATAGTAAGTGCATCCTAGCCCCGTTTTTAATGTTTTTCGTATTTTTGAAATCCTCGTAGCTCGGTTTAGCTTATTTTATCAATAATTCATGTTAGGGTTTATATTTGGAAAAATACCCATAGGTGAAAAGTGTTTATTTTGCTGTTTTATGGTGGAATATGAAGCTAGAAATTATGTTAAACAACTTTTGCTTAGCGATTTTAAACGAAAACAGGTAAATTGACAAAATCAGTAAAAATACCTAATGTTCAAAAGTGTGTGTTAGAGTGAGAATTTGATGTTGTCATAGAAGGGAAAAATGTTCAGCATGTCATAAAACATTAGAATAAGTGATGAAGTTTAATTTCCGAGCTTAGGGACAAAAGTGTAATTATGCAAAAGTTCGGGGGCAAAATTGTAATTTTTCAAAAATTTTAATAAATGTGAACATTAAATGAGTTAAATTTTCCATTATAGATCAAGAAAAATGAGAAGACTACCTCAAACGGGGAAAAGAGAAGATAGTAGAGTAAATTGCAAAATTTCGATATTTTGCACCGAGGTAAGTAAACATGTGATTTAATTCAATATTTTGACATTATTTGATATATGTTGAGATTTATTTGAACATAGAATAAATATTTGATAAAAATTCTAAAAATGTGGTTAAATTGGGAAAGGTGGTAAAGTGTTGAAAATATTGGTTCCGGTTGAACACTCGGAATAAGCCGGAGTACATTGAATATAAAGGGGGTTGCTAAGTGCTGATTCCCCCAAGGGGTTGCTAAGTGCTGATTCCACCGTATTTTAAATGTGAAAGGGGTCGCTAAGTGCTGATTCCCCCAAGGGGTTGCTAAGTGTTGATTCCCTGACTCATTGGTGGTTGCTAAGTGCTGATTCCACCGTATTTTAAATGTGAAGGGGGTTGTTAAGTGCTGATTCCTCCAAGGGGTTGCTAAGTGTTGATTCCCCGAATCATTGGTGGTTGCTAAGTGCTGATTCCACCATATCTTTGAATATGAAAGGGGTTGCTAAGTGCTGATTCCCCGAATCACTGGTGGTTGCTAAGTGCTGAACCCACCGATAACGGTTGATATTCCGAGTGTTCAACGAGAAAATTGGAAAGGTGAATATTTATATATGGTGGAGAAGTTTATGGGAGGAATAGTGGGTTTGATTCTTAATCAACCCATGTATAAGATGGGAGGAAGTATCAAAAACTACAAAAGAGCAAATTAAATATAAAACTATTTTGAACAACAGCAGTTGGGCAACTTTGAAAAATCACCATAAATGGTGGAAAATGAATTGGAGGTTGAATAATATGTTAAATTAAATCTGAGTGAGTCTATTTTCATATGAAAGAAACAGAGCAAGCAAAAGAGTTGTATATTTGGGGATATTTGAATTTATTTGAGACAGGGCTGGATTGATTTTGAAATCCCCTATTCCAACTTCAGAAAATCACCAAAAATTATAAAAATATAATTATGGACTTAAATTTATATGCTTGGATTCCTTATTGAGTCTATTTTTAATAGAAACAAACGAGACCATTGTTTGAATTTTTTACAGAGAGTTAAGTAAATTTTAGTAAAGGGAGGTCAGAACCATTGGGCAGTGAAACAGGGGAATCTTTAAAGAATAAACTGTATTAATTGGCTAAATCAAAAATTCTTAAAATTTTATGGTGGAAAGGTATATGAGTCTAGTTTTGGGGAAAATTTACGGAACTTAATTTGGAGTCCTGTAGCTCCAGATAAAAATAAATTAGCCTCCATGACGCAGAAAGACAGTTTGCTGGAAATTAAACAAACCTTGAAATTTATGTGTGATTAAAATTATGCTGCTATGAAATCATGTGGGAAATTTATTTATTTGTCATATGTTTACTTACTAAGCTATATGCTTACTCGTTTTTATTTTCCCTTGATTATTGTGACATCAGCCAGCTCGGAATTTGGACGAAGTCAGGAAATCATCCACACTATCATCAACTTTTTGGGTATTTTGTAATTAATATTTTGAAATATGGCATGTATAGATGACTTTATGTGATGTGGTATAAATATATATATAGTGTTGTTCGATTTAATATGTTGGTGATTATTAATGGAAAAATTATGTCTGAACATATATCTGTAATTGGTTGGAAATATTGAAGTTGTTTGAAATTGTTTTTGGAAAGTTGCAGGGGGTTTTATGTAAAAACAAGCAGAAATGCTGTCGAAATTTTTATAAAAAAAAATTATAAGTGTTTGAGTTCTAGTAATACCTCATACTCTGTTTCGGCAAGGAACACGGGTAAGGGGTGTTACAGTTTGAAATGAAGATATGAAATGTAATCAAGAATAGGCGATGTTCGAATAAGCATGAATATATATATGTAAATTTCTTTTTTTTGAAATTAGGTAAGAAAGTTATATATATACATACGATAGATCAAATATATATATGTGAATACATGAACAAGTCTTGAATTTAGACAAAGATATGTATATATATATAAGTTTTTGAGTTTAGTTAAAGTACAAATGTTGTAAATGTATAAATTCTGGTATAAATCAAAGGTATGTATAACATTTATATATTAGGTTCGAATATATGTATATATATACATAAGTATATACAAGTATAAACTCTTGGATTGGATTAAAATATGTAACTTATAATTGTATATATATAGTTTGAATAGGTATATATATATATATATATATATATATATATATATGTGTGAGTTATAACTTATATGTATATGTTGTATTGAATGAGCATGCTTACATATATGTATATGTTCTTTTATTGAATTTAGGTAGGACATTTATATAAGTTTATATGAGGTTTGATTATGCAACATTATGTGTATATGTTCTTGTAATGAATTTAAGTATGAAATTTATATATGTATGTGAAAGTTTCGATTATGTATGTATATTTATGTAAAAGTTCTAGAATGGAAGTGAATATATGAAATTATTAGTTTGGATCATTATAAAGCGATCGAATGTAATACAAACTTTACGTCTAGCAGGCTTGATGCCGGTGAAATGATTCAGACTTTACGTCTAGCAGGCTTAATGCCGGTGATACATTTCAGACTATAGGTCTAGCAGGCTAAAAGCCGGTGTACCGAATCAGGTTTTAAAACCTAGTAGGCTAAGTGCCAGTGATCTGTTTAAATTATGTGAGAATATGCAATTGATATATCTATGATTTTGATTATATGATATCGATGAATACATAAACATTCGGTTTTTACATGCTTGGTGAGTATACACCTACATTCGGGTTTTGCATTGGTTAAACATAATTGTATGCATTCGGTATATACAATTAATAAAGGCATATGTACATTAGGTATATGCGATTGTTGAATTTATAAATGCATATGGTGATATGCGGTTGTTAAATATATATATATGTTGAGCCTATGTGTTTGATAATCATTTATGTATGCATTTGAGATTTATATATATATATATATATATATATATATATAAATGTACTCATTTATATGTATATGAAGAATATGTATATATATTGAATGTATGTATTAGCTATGTATTCAGTATAAATTCATAATGAGTATATATATACAAACGAATATAAAATGTGATTGGTATATATGTGTATGCTCAATTATATGCACATGATAAGTACATATGTGCATTTTGATGTGTGTGAGTAATAAAGATGTATACACATTCGGTTATAAAATTTGTTAAACATATGTATATATGCAATCGGTTATTTACGTTAAAGTGTATATACATTCGGTTTTAATTGTTGATAATTATGTATGCATTTGTCTATAAGTATTTGTTAATATATATAGTGTTTGCGAATTCATTAAGTGTACCAGGAAATTTTATAATTTTTTTATATATATATATTTTTGTTGTTATGCTATAGACTTACTAAGCTATAAAAGCTTACTTTGTTTACTTATGTCTTTCTGTTTTATAGACTTAAAGATCAAGCTTCAAGCTCGGGGATCGTCAGCAAGTTCATCACCCTATCTATTGTCTCGGTATTTAAAATGTTTAAATTTTAACTACGGCATGTACAGACTAGATAAATGTTTTGAAGGTCGTACTTTGTTATATTGTATATGAATTTAATAGCCATACGAAAATGGTTTATTTCCTTATGGATTTTGCTGGATTGTCATGTCTTTATTTTGTTTTGAATGATCTAAGTGAAGTTCATAATATGTCATATTTAATGTTAAATTAAGTTTATTAAATATTAAATATTTATACACAATGTATATGTTTTGATTTTGCAATGGTTGTATTTTGTTTAGTAATGCTTCGTAACCCTAATTCAAATAAGGATACGGGCTAGGGGTGTTACAAAATATCTCTTTTGAGCATAAGAGCAACTAACTCTAGGTTGATTAATTGAAAATTTTTAATTAAAACCACTATTATCGCATTAACTCGTGCTATGGATTCCCCTATTAGATTTAACTCTAATATGGTAGATTTATGTCCTCCTATTTTTAGAATTGCATGTAACTCCACTCAATTACACAAGATCTACTTTTAAACAGGGTCTATTCAACCACCAATTTAAGCACATTAAATATGGATCAATAATCTAGAAATATCAAACCAAGAATTAAGAACTCACAATTAAGAACAAGAAACTAAATAATTATTGCGTAAAATAAAAATCAAATGATAGAATCCATTATAGGGTTCATCTCTCCTAGGTATTTAGAAAATTAGCTCATTCTTGAAAATAAAAACATCCAAGATCTACTCTTAAATTAGCTCATGATTTTCCGCTGTTCGAGGCACAATTCCACGAAATCGACATAGCTTACCATACGTCCGTGTGGGTCACACGGTCATATGATTTGGTTGTGTGGAATGGTTCAGCCCGTGTGGCTCCTGTAGCTTGCTCCGACACTCCAGTTTTCAAGCATTAAAACATGAATTCAAAATATTAGGAGCATAAAATTCACAATTAACATCAAATAATTACCCAAAAACGCATTAAGAACGAAGTTAAAACATGTTACTTTTATCACTTATCACCGACAAAACTAAAAGAAGTAAAGGCATAGTTGTAAGAATTATTAGATCGGGGATTCTTTCAACCGAGTATGTCAACTTAGGATACGCCAATATTATTTGTGAAAAAAAAAGATGAAACTATAAGACTTTGAATTGATTATAGACAACTGAACAAAGTGACCACAAAGGATAAGTATACATTACTCCGTAAAGACGAAAATATGCCTCAAAACTTTAAAAAATCTATTTTTTCCAACAATAATTATTATAATAATTAATTTATGTTGATAAATAATTTGTATCTACGCTCATAAATAAATATATAATTATATTAAGATAAATAAAAAAGTTAATTGTAATATGATGATTTGCCCCATGGATAAAAATTATTAGATAAAAATATAAATTAAATGAAAAAAAGGAGAAAGGGACACTTATTTCAATATAAGCTTGTTATATATATGATATAGATGATTCTTAATTTTGCTATACTTTTTATTATTAATAAATTAAATTTTTCGTAATTTTATTAAATAATTTAAGATTAAATTTTATTAAATAATTTAAGATTAATATTTGATGTATTAATCAATATTTTTTTTGAATTTAAATTATTTATCATTTAAATAACCTGAAAGGGGGAAGGAGATCAATAAAATGAAAGTTACTTTATTGCCTACAAACTATTCTGTCTGTATTGATAAACGTGTTGAACATAAATGGCGTAGGTAGTCCCAGTGTGAACGTTAGGTCAGTCATTTTAGGGTGGGTTTGAATGAGCGGTTGGGTGCGGTGCGGTGCGTTTAGCTTACTTTTTGTCTCACGCTACAGTACCGCTACAGTATCTAATCTCACCGCCACCGCTATTTTTATACTAACCGCTGGTAAACGCACCGCCCATTCAAACCCAACCTTAGTCTCGGATAACCTTTGTTCATCCAAACCAAAGTATATTTTAGTCATATTAGTCATTTTTTGCTATACTTTTTTATTATTAATAAATTAAATTATTTTTCGTAATTTTATTAAATAATTTAAGATTAATATTTGATGTATTAATCAATAAAAAATTTGAATTTAAATTATTTATCATTTAAATATCCTGAAAGGGGTAGGAATTGATTGGCCAACAACTATTTTGTCTGTATTGATAAACATGTTAGAAAATAAATGGCGTAGGTAGTCTCAGTGTGGACTTTTAGGTCAGTTCACATTTGTTCATCCAAACCAAAGCAAAAAAGATGAGCAAATCAGGCTGCTTAAAGCTTCACATCGCCATGTTTCCCTGGGTTGTATATGGTCATTTCATCCCCTTCCTTCATCTCTCAAATAAGTTGGCTCATAAAGGCCATAAAATTTCCTTCATTTTGCCTAAAGGAGTGCAACCAAAGCTGGAAAACATGAACCAATACCCCAACTTGATTCAATTCGTTCCTCTAGTTATACCCCATGTCGATGGCCTCCCTCCAGGTGCTGAAACTACATCTGTTATTCCTCTGAACCAACAAAAATACCTTGCTTTTGCTGTAGATTAAACCAGGGACCAAGTTGAAGGCATCCTAGGGGCTTTAAAACCAGATATGGTTTTTTATGATTTCTGGTTTTGGATCCCAGACTTGGCTCGCCAACTTGGGATCCACTCCATATGCTATGTAGTGGTTTCCTCGATGATCATGTCGTTAGGATCAAACATCAGGACGATAACCAAAGAAACGACTGTAGAAGAGGTGGCGAAATTGCCTCCTGATTACCCTTCTTCCACTGTGAAATTCAAAGGTGAAGAGGCTGCTGCATTGTTGTTTGAGGCTAACGATTTCGGGAGTGGACTGTCGTTTGGGGAACGCACAAGGACTGCTGTGAGTGGAAGTGATGCCATTGCCTTCAGGACTTGCCGTGAAACCGAGGGACCATTTTGCGACTATTTTGCTCGAGGAATTGGGAAGTCTGTTTTGTTGACAGGGCCTTGCTTGCCAGAAACGAATACCCAACAGCTTGATGAGAAATGGGTTAGTTGGTTGAGCCAGTTCGAGCCAGGGTCTGTTGTGTTTTGCTCCTTTGGAAGCCAGAGTGTGTTGCAGAAGGATGAGTTCCAGGAGTTGGTGCTTGGGTTTGAGCTATGTGGGCTACCATTTTTGGTAGCTTTAAAGCCCCCCCAAGGATTCTCGACTGTTGAAGAAGCTCTGCCGGAGGGGTTTCAAGATAGGGTTGGAGGAAGAGGGTTGGTGTATGGAGGTTGGGTTCCACAAGAGCAGCTATTGCACCACCCTAACATCGGCTGTTTCGTTAACCACTGTGGGTATGGAACGATGTGGGAGTTTTTGCTTAGTGACTGCCAAATCGTGTTGATTCCTGAAATTGGGGATCAAATTTTGAACACCAGATTAATGGTGGAAGAACTCAAGATTGGAGTTGAAGTGGAGAGAGGTAAAAAGAGGGAGGTTTCAAAGGAGTCATTGAGTGAAGTCATCAAGTTTGTGATGGACAAGGACAATGAAACAGCTAATATGATGAAGAGAAACCATGCTAAGCTGAAGCAAATACTATCTAACAGGGATCTTCAAGAAGGATATATCAACAATTTCATCCAAGCTCTGCAAGATCTTGTCAAATAGAGTGGCAAAATCCAAGCAATTGGTTAGAAAATGAAACTGAATCATAGGTATGATTATTGTTTTATCACATTCTTATTTTCTAATTGTCCATGCTTTTATTAATTTCAAATAAAGCAATGTTTATTAAATTACAATTTTAATATATAAATAAAAATTCAAATAAACTTTAATTGAAAGTTCCAATGAAATGAAAATTTGAAATTCAAATAAAATTCAAATAAAATATCAATTTAAAGCAATATTTATCAAATTACAATTTAAATATATGAATAAAATTTATAATAAATATAATTTAAATAAAGAAAGCAATATTTATTAAATTACAATTTAAATATATAAATAAAAATTCAAATAAAATTTAATTAAAAATTACATTGAATTGAAATGAAATTCAAATAAAATATCAATTTAAAGCAATATTTATTAAATTATAATTTAAATATATAAATAAAAATTTAATTCAACAATTACATGACAAATGAAGTTATAATTAAAAAAGAAAAAAAAAGTGAAATGAAATTGAAATCAAATTCAAATGAAAAAAAAATTCGAAATGCCAATACATGACAGGCCCACACTTGTGACAGCCTTGTCAAAACAGGCCACCCAATGGTTGGCACCAGCGGCCCAATGTGCCAGATCAGCCTGTCAATGGCCGATTTCAAAAAAATTAAATTTTGTCAGGCCTATGAGGCCTAATCTGTGTCAAATCGGCCACTCAATGGCCGGCATCAGTAGACTAGACCTGCGCTGACATGTATCGGGGTAGGGCCCAAAATTTTATTTTCTTTTTTTCCCCTTTTTACCCCTACTCAACCACTATGGTCCCCCACTTTAAATGTCCCAAAATTCGAGCACCATCGCCGATAACTATCGTTCACCGTCGATCACCGTCGCTGATCACAGTCGTTCATGGTTGATCACTGTCATCGATCAACATCTATTACTACTGATCAAGGCTGATCACCGATCACCTCTGTCGATCACCACTGATCACTCTATGGGTCCTAATCCTAATTCTCTTTTAAATGACGACAAAAACATTGCTAAAAATATGAATAAGGTAAATTTTATACCAAATGACCCATTTACTTTGAATAACTATGATAACTTGTTTTTTAAACAAGAAATATAACATTTTATATTTATTATAAATGCAGGATCAGTACCGAATTGTGAGACCTTGATTGCATGATCTTGAATATTTTCGAAAAATGCTTTTCGAAAAATCAACTATTGGCAAACAAACGAACCCTAAGTGCCTCTACTTATATGATTTTAGTCATCACACACGGTTGAACAACATAACCATATATCATAAAAGAGGGACACTTGTTTCAATATAAGCATGGTATATATATATATATATGTGTGAGATATAGATGATCCTTAATCTTGCTATACTTTTTTATTATTAATAAATTAAATTGTTTTTCGTAATTTTATTAAATAATTTAAGATTATATTTGATGTATTAATAATAATAAAATTTGAATTTAAATTATTTATCATTTAAATATCCTGAAAGGGAGAGGAATTGATTGACACGAAAGCTTTTCTTGAAATTTATTTTATGGCCGACAACTATTTGTCTGTATTGATAAACATGTTAGAAAATAAATGGCGTAGGTAGTCTCAGTGTGGACTGTGGACTTTGATGTCAGTTATTTTCGTGTCAGATAACTTTGTTCATCCAAACCAAAGCAAAAAAGATGAGCAAATCAGGCTGCTCAAAGCTTCACATCGCCATGTTTCCCTGGGTTGCATATGGTCATTTCATTCCCTACCTTCATCTCTCAAATAAGTTGGCTCATAAAGGCCATAAAATTTCCTTCTTTCTGCCCAAAGGAGTTCAACCAAAGCTTGAAAACCTGAA
Organism: Gossypium raimondii; assembly: GCF_025698545.1. Taxonomy (NCBI): domain Eukaryota; kingdom Viridiplantae; phylum Streptophyta; class Magnoliopsida; order Malvales; family Malvaceae; genus Gossypium; species Gossypium raimondii. Next base: position 5,676,269 of record NC_068565.1, read on the forward strand.
CCAATACCCCAACTTGATTCGGTTCTTTCCTCTACATATACCCCATGTCGATGGCCTCCCTCCAGGTGCTGAAACTACATCTGTTGTTCCTATGAACCAACAAAAATACCTTGCTTTTGCCGTAGATCAAACCAGGGACCAAGTTGAAGGAATCTTAAAGGTTATAAAACCTGATATGGTTTTTTATGATTTCTGGTTTTGGATCCCAGACTTGGCTCGCCAGCTTGGGATCCTCCCCATATTCTATGTAGTGGTTTCCTCGATGATCATGTCGATTGGGCCAAGCACCAAGACTCTAACCAAAGAAATGACTGTAGAAGAGGTGACGAAATTGCCTCCTGATTACCCTTCTTCCATTGTGAAATTCAAAGCTGAAGAGGCTGCTGTATTGTTGTTTGGGGCTGAGGATTTCGGGAGTGAACTGTCGTTTGGGGAACGGATAAGGACTGCTGTGAGTGGAAGTGATGCTATTGCCTTCAGGACTTGCCGTGAAACCGAGGGACCATTTTGCGACTATGTTGCTCGAGGATATGGGAAGCCTGTTTTGTTATCAGGGCCTTGCTTCCCTGAAACAAAGACCCAACAGCTTGATGAGAAATGGGTTAGTTGGTTAAGCCAGTTCGAGCCAGGTTCTGTTGTGTTTTGCTCATTTGGAAGCCAGAGTGTGTTACAGAAGGACGAGTTCCAGGAGTTGGTGCTTGGGTTTGAGCTATGTGGGCTACCATTTTTGGTAGCTTTAAAGCCACCCCAAGGATTCCCGACTGTTGAAGAAGCTCTGCCGGAGGGGTTTCAAGATAGGGTTGGAGGAAGAGGGTTGGTGTATGGAGGTTGGGTTCCACAAGAGCAGCTATTGCACCACCCTAACATCGGCTGTTTCGTTAACCACTGTGGGTATGGAACGATGTGGGAGTTTTTGCTTAGTGACTGCCAAATCGTGTTGATTCCTGAAATTGGGGATCAAATTTTGAACACCAGATTAATGGTGGAAGAACTCAAGATTGGAGTTGAAGTGGAGAGAGGTAAAAACAGGGAGGTTTCAAAGGAGTCATTGAGTGAAGCCATCAAGTTTGTGATGGACAAGGACAATGAAACAGCTAATATGATGAAGAGAAACCATGCTAAGCTGAAGCAAATACTATCTAACAGGGATCTTCAAGAAGGATATATCAACAATTTCATCCAAGCTCTGCAAGATCTTGTCAAATAGAGTGGCAAAATCCAAGCAATTGGTTAGAAAATGAAACTGAATCATAGGTATGATTATTGTTTTATCACATTCTTATTTTCTAATTGTCCATGCTTTTATTAATTTCAAATAAAGCAATGTTTATTAAATTACAATTTTAATATATAAATAAAAATTCAAATAAACTTTAATTGAAAGTTCCAATGAAATGAAAATTTGAAATTCAAATAAAATTCAAATAAAATATCAATTTAAAGCAATATTTATCAAATTACAATTTAAATATATGAATAAAATTTATAATAAATATAATTTAAATAAAGAAAGCAATATTTATTAAATTACAATTTAAATATATAAATAAAAATTCAAATAAAATTTAATTAAAATTACATTGAATTGAAATGAAATTCAAATAAAATATCAATTTAAAGCAATATTTATTAAATTATAATTTAAATATATAAATAAAAATTTAATTCAACAATTACATGACAAATGAAGTTATAATTAAAAAGAAAAAAAAGTGAAATGAAATTGAAATCAAATTCAAATGAAAAAAAAATTCGAAATGCCAATACATGACAGGCCCACACTTGTGACAGCCTTGTCAAAACAGGCCACCCAATGGTTGGCACCAGCGGCCCAATGTGCCAGATCAGCCTGTCAATGGCCGATTTCAAAAAAATTAAATTTTGTCAGGCCTATGAGGCCTAATCTGTGTCAAATCGGCCACTCAATGGCCGGCATCAGTAGACTAGACCTGCTCTGACATGTCCCGGGGCAGGGGCCAAAATTTTCTTTTCTTTTTTCCCCTTTTTACCCCTACTCAACCACTATGGTCCCCCACTTTAAATGTCATGCTTCAACCTAAAATTCGAGCACCATCGCCCATAACTATCGTTCACCATCGATCACCACCGCTGATCATAGTCGTTCATGGTTGATCACTGTCATCGATCAACATCTATTACTGCTGATCAAGGCTAATCACCGATCACCGCCGTCGATCACTGTTGATCACCACTGATCACTCCATGGGTCTTAATCCTAATTCTCTTTTAAATGACGACAACCGCATTGCTAAAAATATGAATAAGGTAAATTTTATACCAAATGACCCATTTACTTTGAATAACTATGATAACTTGTTTTTAAACGAGAAATATAACATTTTATATTTATTATAAATGCAGGATTAGTACCGAATTGTGAGACCCCGATTACATGATCCTGAATATTTTTTCGATCTGAGGGTTTTGCCATATTTGAACGCTGTGAGTTTTAGGGTAGCCATGTACATTCAGATAGCCGATCTACAGGCCAATTTAATATTGGCCTTAGTTGAAATATGACGCCCAAAGGCACACATGTTTCACCTCTCATGTGGGGAGGTCACCATTACACTGCAAGACGTAGCAGTCTAGCTGGGGATGTCTATTAACAACGAAGTAGTGACAGGGCCTAGAAAATTGCTCGTTCCGTGGGGCACTTGCGAATGGTTACTTAGAAGAATGCCCCCAATGATGAGGAATGAAGATTGGCCAGTCTTAAATTTACCTGGTAAGAACAAACTTCCAAAATCTACCTAGCAGTCTAACGCAAATGGACATTATCTACGCTGCAAGAGCGTTTATTCTGCAACTTATAGGTGGAGTACTGATGTCGGACGTGAGTCAAAATAAAGTCCACATCATGTACCTCCTCTTACTAGAGGACCTTGAGCAAGCCGAGATATTTAGTTGGGGCTCTGCAGTATTGGCATGCTTATACAGCAAGCTTTGTCGAGCAACAAAACCGTCTACCAAAACTATGGGTGTAACACTCCTAACCCGTATCTGTTGTCGGAATAGGGTTACAGAGCATTACCGAAGTTTTCAAATCTTACGAACACATATTTATAAACATTTCATATCATATCATTGAACATATTAAATCTAAACCAAATCATTCATATTGTCCCTTACACGAGCCTTCGAGGCCTTAAATACATATTAGAAACAAGTTGGGACTAAATCAGAAACTTAGAGAATTTTTCAAAAAAAATTAAAAATTTTCAACACTGCAGGGGTCACACGGCCAAGAGACACGACCATGTCTTAGGCCGTATGGACATTCGAAGTATGGACACACGATCATGTTCTAGCTTGTGTCCATACTCGTGTAACTCACTAACTTGGGTCACACGGCCAAGCCACCAGGCCGTGTACCCTTCGAAATAACCTCACACGCCCGTATGTCAGGCCGTGTGCTAGGCCGTGTAACAACTTGACTTGCAACCCTTTGAAAGCTACAGGGTACACACGGTCGTGTCACCTAACCGTGTGTCACACACGGCAGTGACACGCTCATGTGTGGACGAAAATAGGCCATTTTACAAGCCATTTTTGTAATGACCCAAAATTCAAGGTCATAAAAAAAATATGATATCGAGCCTCCGTCTTAGTAAATTGAGTCATAAATAATTATTAGAAGCAATTATGAGTTTAGTGGAGTGCTTAATTAGGTATTAATTAGGTGAATTTAGCCTAATTTAAAGTAATAAGGAAAAAGGATCAAGTTGAATAAAGAATGAAAGCCTAATTATAGATTAAAAGAAAGTAAAAGGGCTAAAATGGCAATTAAGCCATTTATATGAAATGAGGCAGCATATATGCATTAAAATCTAAGATTTTATTTAAGTTATACATAAATATTATATATATTATTATTATAATTATTAACCATTATTATTATTATTATTATTATTATTATTATTATTATTAAATAAAGTAAATAGTAGACAATTGTATGGTAATAAAATATACATGTGTAAAAATTATATTTGTACATTTGTAAACTAAACACTCAAATTACTTATAATTTAAGTATGAAGATATTTTATAATTATTAATTGAATTAATTATATTATAATATTTTATATAATAAATAAATTAAAGACATGACAAGTGTATGATGATGATAAGGTACAAATGTAATAATATTTATGTGTACAATCGTAATAAATGTAAATGATATTAAAATAGATATTTACTAATTATTATTTTTAAGTTAAAGATATTTATTAAATTAAATAATTAAACTATGAGACTTTTATTTGATAAACAAATTAAATATGACAATTGTAATTAAATCATTGGTACAAATGTAGAAATATAGGTGTGACCAAATGTAAAATAAGTATTGTTATTAAAATAGATATTTATTATAATCATTATATTATGTTAATAAAATAAATAAAATATAAAAAGAAACAAAAACAAAGAATAGAAACAGAATTGAGACGAGAAGCAGGGGAGAAAAGTGAAAGAAAAGGGTAAGAAAAATAAAAGAGAAAATTAGGGATTTGAAGCTTGAAACTTTAATTGGTAAGTTTAATCAAGTGCTTTTCTTATAAATTTGATGTTCTTGGAATCCAAGAGGTGAAATACTCTTGGATTTAAGTTGAAATTTTGAAAGTTAATAGATTTTTAGTAGGGTTTATGTTGATAGAAATTTTGATTGGAATTGAATAAAGGATTGAATTGTAAACTAAGCCATAAGTTTTGAGTTTTAGGGATTAAATTGAAATAAATTCGAAATTGGGAAAATATGCTCAAATTTTAATAGTTAAATTTTAGTTTGGATGAAATTTGAATAAAAATAGAGTGTGAATTGAATTAGGAAAGTAAGTGAACTTAGTTAGGATCAAATTGAGAATAATGAAGAAATTTAATAGAAATTCAATTATTTACCATAATTAGTGTTGTAATTAATAGTGTAAATTATTATTATTTTCGTAGCTAGCAAAGAACCAGAAGCATCGGTACAGAAGGGAAAAGAGAAGATTATCGAGGAGTAAACCCGAGAAAATCATGGTTTGTATTACTATAATTCAAATCACTTTTTATTAAATGTTTTATATAAATTTTATATTTAATAAATGAGTATAAGGTAAGTGTTAATATTTGAGTTGAATGGGAATTGATTGGAAGGTGAATGTGTATGTATAATTGAATTGTATATTGATTTGAATGTGAAATTGAATATTGACTTGAAAAAAAAATGGAAAGGTGAATTTTGAATTGAGTTGTGATTAAAAGTGAAAAAGTGGAATTGAATTGAAATGTGAATTTGGAGACCCTATTAACTAGTCGGGCTGAGTCGGACATAGTTGGCATGCTATAGGATTGGAAGAGTTCAGGGATACTTCGACCTCGAGTCGATGAGCCACTGGGTGTTATTATATTTCTTTGGATAGATTCGATGAGGTACTGGGTACCAACTTTCTTCGGCTTTGCCGATGAGACACTGGGTGTTAACTATTGCTTCGAACTATCCGAATGAGGCACTGGGTACTATGCCCATACTGGAGTGTTTGGTTGGATCCGTGTATCCGCCAAAGTCCGAGTTTTGTTAATAGGGTAAATAATGAAATGATAAACTGAATAAGTTGATCAATCGAGCTATTGAAATGAAATGAAAAGTTGAATGGTGAATTGAAATGTGATATGAGATTGAGAAATGAATCTGAGGTTCAAAATGTGTCCAATTTCCAAATTGTGGATATATGATATTAATTGATGAATTATTAATGTTGAAACATGAAATTTGAGTTTAAATTTGTATGTATGATTTTATACATTACATGCTTATTAATATTATAATTTGAATTATGGTAATACCACTGAGTATGAAATACTCAGCGTACGGTTATTTCCGTGAGCAGGTCATTAGAGTTTAAGGTCCAGTTTAGCATCCAGAAAGATCCCAACTCCATCAAGAAAACTTTGGTGATGTATTTCTTCCTTTTATTTAAGTGGCATGTACTAGGTGATTGTACACGAGTCATATATATATAAATATATATGCTAAATGATCTTGGTTGTAAGTAAATGGTTATAATCTTTAGAATGATAAATAAAGTAGCGTTTTAAAGTATAAAATTATTGATTGAAATATTGGTGTTGGGTTTTTTTTGTTTTAAGTTTTCAGGGGGTTTTATGTAAAAATAAGCAGAAATGCTGTCGAAATTTTTAAAAAAATGAAGCCAATTAGCATAAATTTATATGAATTTATGATTCTTTTATATATATTCGTGATATATTAAGAATAATTTGTGAATTGTCCGAGATGTCTGATAATGCCTCGTAATCCTGTTCCGGCGACGGTTTAGGGTTAGGAAATGTTACAATTTTTCTCACCCATCAAGGCATATACCTACAACAAAAAATGCAAATATACACAAACCATAACAAGACACCAAAATCATGCATATTCTAGCGTCATACTCATTTAGCTTCGTACATATGCAAATTTGTAAAAAAAGTACAAAAACTCGTAGCTATAATTTACGAAATAACTTCGTAAACATGTACGAGTTAGGACTGAATTTTTTTTTCCTTTTAAAGAAATCAGAACTGAATTATTATTTAATAATAATCTTTTAAAAAAGATGATTATAATATATCTATTGGGTAAGTAGAAAACAAGAATATTTGATTATTCGTTGATTAGAAGTTATACATACTCCGTTTAATAATTACAATAGGAAAAACAGAGTTGGCATGCGTAATTGCCTTCGTGTCAGCGTCTCTAATTTCTTAGAGGTAATGATTACAAAATATAATAAAATATTTTCAGTATGGACAAACATGATGAAGAAAAAAAAGGCGTTTGTTGTGCAATTGTTAATGGTAGGCGTTATAATTAGATCGGTTTTTTGTCTCTCAGATCACATTGTGCAAGCAAAAAAAGAAAGATGAGCAAATCAGGCCACTCAAAGCTTCACATCGCCATGTTTCCATGGGTTGCCTATGGTCATTTCATCCCCTTCCTTCATCTTTCTAATAAGCTGGCTCATAAAGGCCACCAAATTTCCTTCTTTCTGCCCAAAGGAGTTCAACCAAAGCTTGAAAACCTGAACCAATACCCCAACTTGATTCGGTTCTTTCCTCTACATATACCCCATGTCGATGGCCTCCCTCCAGGTGCTGAAACTACATCTGTTGTTCCTATGAACCAACAAAAATACCTTGCTTTTGCCGTAGATCAAACCAGGGACCAAGTTGAAGGAATCTTAAAGGTTATAAAACCTGATATGGTTTTTTATGATTTCTGGTTTTGGATCCCAGACTTGGCTCGCCAGCTTGGGATCCTCCCCATATTCTATGTAGTGGTTTCCTCAATGTCGATGGGGTTAAACACCAAGGTACTAACCAAAGAAATGACTGTAGAAGAGGTGATGGAATTGCCTCCTGGTTACCCCCTTTCCACAGTGAAACTCAAACCTGAAGAGGCTGCTGTAATGTTGTTTGAGGCTGAGGATTTCGGAAGTGGACTGTCGTTTCGGGAACGGATAAGGACTGCTGTGAAAGGAAGTGATGCCATTGCCTTCAGGACTTGCAGTGAAATCGAGGAACCATTTTGTGACTTTGTCGCTGAAGGATTTGGGAAGCCTGTTTTGTTGTCAGGGCCTTGTTTGCCTGAAACGAATACCCAACAGCTTGATGAGGAATGGGTTAGTTGGTTGAGCCAGTTCGAGCCAGGGTCTGTTGTGTTTTGCTCATTTGGAAGCCAGAGTGTGTTGCAGAAGGATGAGTTCCAGGAGTTGGTGCTTGGGTTTGAGCTATGTGGGCTACCATTTTTGGTAGCTTTAAAGCCACCCCAAGGATTCTCGACTGTTGAAGAAGCACTGCCGGAGGGGTTTCAAGATAGGGTTGGAGGAAGAGGGTTGGTGTATGGAGGTTGGGTTCCACAAGAGCAGCTATTGCACCACCCTAACATCGGCTGTTTCGTTAACCACTGTGGGTATGGAACGATGTGGGAGTTTTTGCTTAGTGACTGCCAAATCGTGTTAATACCTGAAATAGGGGATCAAATTTTGAACACCAGGTTGATGGCGAATGAACTCAAGATTGGGGTGGAAGTGGAGAGAGGTAAAAACAGGGAGGTTCCAAAGGAGTCATTGAGTGAAGCCATCAAGTTTGTGATGGACAAGGACAATGAAACAGCTAATATGATGAAGAGAAACCATGCTAAGCTGAAGCAAATACTATCTAATAGGGATCTTCAAGAAGGATATATCAACAATTTCATCAAAGCTCTACAAGATCTTGTCAAATAGAGAGTCCAAGTTGCAAAACAAGAAGAATATATCCATTTCATTATTTGGAATGAATTGAAGAGTAGTCCTTGCAGATTAGCTCTCAAAAGGATTTGGTCAAGGTTCTTTCACCATGTTAAACGGCATCTAATGATGCTGCTCATTTTCTAGCCAAAAATGGACTGAATAGTAATACTGCCACTATGTGGGTGGAAGATTACCCACCCATTCTTCATCTTTATGTCATCACTGGTGCTATGAAAATGTTCAATTTCAACAACAATAGCAAAAAAGTCATCCAATAGGGTAATGTAATTTGGAATGAATGTTGTTCCTAATCTACACTTAAAAATGTCATCATTTATTTATCTTTCTTTTTTGCGTTAGGGGTTAAATAAGTTCAATTCAGTCTCAATTAACCTCTCAAACAATAAAAGCATATCAAATGGTTTCCGCTGTTGATAGTTAATGTGTTGATGTGGCTATTCATGACAGCTGAATAGACTATTATGATGCTAACATGACAAGTCCACATCAACAAAAATAATTTTTTAAAATACAATATTTAAAAATATAAATTCAAAATGAATGGAAGTCTCGTATTTATTTGTTAGATTAATTCTGAATGTAGTTTTTTAAATTATAAAAAGTTTAAAAATAAAAACATTATAAAAATTGTAAAAATGAGAAATAAAATTTTAAAAATAAAAATAATTTAAAAATTAAATTCAAAATATATCTAGACAAACGGACATCCACTTTCAATTGAATTTTGACAGCAGTTTGTTCATATTTATTCTAGATATTTTTTTAATTTTGAAAAATTAAAATTATGAGATAAATATCAAATCTATACATGAACTTTGCTCTAATGTGTAATCTGATAGATGAACTTTAATTTAGTATAATCATACACATAAAAACTTGAATTGTGGTTCATATATGTACATGAAACTTTGATTTTGATTCAGATGTACATTTAAAAAAAAGGAATACATACATTTATTTTTGTATTGGATTAATATAATGGTTTGTGTATGCAATATGTAATACCCAAATTTTTACCCTGCCTACAATAAAACAAAGTCCATTATTTTTAAGCCCAATTACAAGACAAATTACATGGCCCAATTTCAATTGGTGGCCCAGTTACAAACATAGCCCGAAACAGATGAAGAAACCCTAGGGTTTCTGAGTAAAGCTCCAGCCGCCGCAACCCCAATCTTGGCCGAATCTCCATGGATTCACCTGCATAGCAAGAAAAACGAAAATGGAAAGGGAATCAACAATATTTGTAAATCAAATCAAGAACTGATTTCTTTCCTTTTTAGATTTATTTCATATGGCTATAAAAAAGCCATAAACACACTGTAAAGAGGATCCGATTTCGAAATAAAAATAAAAATAAAACTACAACTTTCACAATATCAAGAGCAAAAAATCGAAGTAAAGGTTGATACTAGCATTTCTATTTTATTTTTATTATATTTATTTATTGTTATTATTTATATAAATACAAAAAGGAAGGAAAAACCTGTTTACCAGCCTTAATCGCCGCGGATGGCCGAGGAAGTCGTCATTGAGGATTGACGACCGGAAGCCGAAAAGTTTCTATACTTTTAGGGGCCTTTTTGTTAATTTTTCATGGGATTTGAGCCTGGATCTAGGCTCAGGGGTCAAGAAGGTTGAAAAGGAAATTTTTTTTACTTTTTCCGGCCACCGTGGACGGTGGTGACGACGCCGGAGATCGGCGGCCGGCGCGGTGGCTGATGACCGGCCGATGACCGTCTGATGATCGGCCCATGGCCGGAGGACAGAAAGGTTGAGAGAGTTTTTTAAAAGGTTTTTTTGTTTTTTTTTTAAAATGTTTTGAAATGAAATTTTTGTTTTATTTTTGGCTTAAATAGCCATTTGAAAACGGCGCCGTTTTGAGGGGAGGATCCGCGCATCGACCCGACCCGGACCCAGGATCCGCGCGTTTTTATGTGGAGGAGAAAATTTCGTTTTTAGTCCTCCACCTTTTTAACGTTTTACAATTAGGTTTGTTTAATTTTTTAAAATTAGCCCTTTAATTCGTTTTCGATTTCAATTTAACTCTGCTTGAACGACGCTGTTTTGAGGAGAAGGATAAATTGCCCTTCCAGCCCCTCTGAGTTATCAGCGTGTTCAATAGGATCTTTCAATTTCCATTTATTTACAGATTTGTTTCAGAATTTTTATTTACAGTTCAAATTAGCCCTTGTTTTCTTTCATTTTCTATATTTTCTAAATAGTTTTTTTTTATATTCTTTTTCATATTAATTTGTTTTAATATATGTAATGTATTTTTACATACGCACATTTATTTTTGCAGAATAGTATAATTATTTTTATCTTATTTTTATTTATACGTAATTATTTCTTATAACCTATATATATATATATATATATATTGGTGCATATATGTATGTATACATTAATATTTTTAACTAATATATATATATGAATATATATTTATATTTTTTAAAATGCAAATATATGTTTTTTATACACTTTATAGTTTTTTTTTTTTTACTTTCACAAATGCATCACATATGTATAAGTTTCATAGCCCAAAATTTATTTATTTTAATTTCCATGTGTATATTATATGTCTTCTGATTTTTTATTTATTTTGCTTTCCTCGTTCGTGGTATAATTGTGTTTACATTTAATATTTTGCATGATATGGATTATTGCTTTTATCTCGTTTATTTATTTGTTTATATTATTCTTACGCGATTAATGTATTTATTATTGTTATTATTATAGCATTTGTATGTATACAATAATGTTGCATCAATTTTTTTACTCAAATTTAAAAATAGAATTTTCTTTTTAAAATTGAGATAATGTTCGTATTTAGGATTTACAAGGAAATTGAGCCCTAACGTATTGGGTATTTTCTTCGTTAAATCTAACGATCGAGCATTTCTTTTTAATCAAAAAAATAAGAACTCATTATTGGGAATTCAACACGTTGTGTCCTAATGTATTGGACGTGACACATTGATTTCTCGAAATGAGGATTTTTCTTTAAAAAAAAAATAATAAAGGAAATATTCCGAGTTTGGGATTTTAAAGAAATCGTGCCCTAACGTATTGGGTGTGATTTTTTAAATCTTGGATAAGTGGATGTTCTTTTAATGTTTTTATCGCACTAGTATTTTGGCCCAATTCATTTTGGAGGAAATTAGAATGTTGTGCCCTAACGCATTGGGTGTGACATTTTTGCTTCTCTAAATTGAGAAGGGTCTTAATACGTAACGGTTTTAAGTTTTCTTACTAAGGATTATATATTTTCAAACCTTCGACTTCAAGACATTAATTAATCGATTTGGTACCAATTTTGGGCGTTACGAGGGTGCTAATCCTTCCTCGTACGTAACTGACTCCCGAACCCATTTTTTTTAAACTCGTAGACCAAAGCCGTTTTTTTTTGTGATCCAATCACACCTTAATAAAAGATTGGTGGCGACTCTCAATTTTCATTTTTTTTAAAAGTCGACAACTTAAATCCTAAAATTTTTTGTTTTTCAAAAAAACGGTTTCGGCACAATATATAAACATAAAATTGTACTAATTCGATAATGTTGTTAGTGATTTAAGAAATTGAATCGAATAGAAATATCTTGTATAAAATCGCATAAAGTCAATATTCATGCATTGCATTACATATTAAATTCATGTATAATTTTAATATTTATTCCGTTGATTTTACTTTTCTCACGAGAGATAAATATAATTTTAATAAGATTTTGAAGTTCTTCTTGTTGGTTTTATTATTATTTAATTTGTTTATTGTAATTTTAGTGTTTGCTATACTTTCAAGGTCATTTTATTTATCTGCTGTTAATTTTAATACAAGATATAAGAATGCAATTTCAAGCAACACATATTATTATGATTAAACATGTGCGTAATGTTTTTTTTTTCAATGAGATATAAGAAAAAAAATTTGTGTAGCACATACGTATAAAATTTTTGAATGTTGATTTATCATTTATATAAATTTGTGTAGTAGATATATATAAATGGTTTCTAATTTTCATTTATCATTTTATATAATTTTTAAAATTATATACCATATGTTGGCATAATTTAGCTAGAACATGGCACTTTCGATAGCAATAATGTAAGCTCAAATATTCATACACAGAACAAACACAGCACATATCAACTTATAACACAACACAACACAACACATATCAACTTTGATCCAATTCTTAATCTATAAAATTATTTCATAAAATCAATAAATATTAAACCTTCTCATTTTATACCATGAAATGAATGAATCTATATTCTATACAAGCTCATTTTTGATACCCTAAAATTTTACATTTTATTCAATTTAGTCTTTGAATTGAAATAGTCATAACTTCAAAATTTGAGCCTCAATTTAAAATTTTGATTTCACATATATTCATTAGGGACCCTCCACTTCCTACTCATATCGAAATTTCATAACAATTTTACAATCTAGTCCCTTTTCATAATCTAAGCTTAAAATCTATTAAATTCAAACCTAATTCTTCAAGAAATCAACAAATGCAACTTTTTGAAACTTTAAAAAATTTACAAATTGGTACAGAGTTAGCTAAATTAAACTCCCACGACCTCAAATACATAAAAATTTCAAGAAAAAGTCTTAAATCCTTGGCCGAAAGCTTGGATGCTTGGAAGGGTTTTTCTCTTTTGTGGATCTATGGTGGACGGTCATTTGAAAAAAGAAGATAGTGGAATTTTCCATTATCTCAACCTTATATACTTTTAATTAACTAAAGATAGTCTAACTAATTACTTTAACTTAGTTTTATTAACTTAAAAATTACTTATTATTAATTCTTAATGGGATATGGCATCAACATCCACTAACTCATGTTTATTCATGGGCTAATTGCTATTTTAGGCCTTTGGTTAATTGCTATTTAGGTCCTCAAGCTTTTTGTCAATTAAGATTTCTTAGCGATTGAACTTTTACAATTTAGTTCTTGTGTTTTAACTAACTATTAATTCGGAAAAATTACTGGACCAAACTTTAATATATTCTTGTATCATCTCCGTAAATATTTATATTTAATATTTATAGACTCGATTTACGAAAATAAGGTTTCAGAATCGCTTTTCCAAAATCACTGAAAATCGGGTTGTTACATAACTTATTTATAAAAAAAATAACTTTCTAAAGTTATGTCAAAAATTATATTATTTATAAGAAATGTTATAAAAGTTTTGGACAATTTATAAAACTTTTTTATACATATTATATATTATTTTTTACTTAATTTACGTATTATAAAAAGATATATAACTTAGCATAAGTCTTTCTCCAAATTAAGTTTATATATGTTCTTATAATTAAAGCTATAGACTATTTGGACCGTGATCTCAAAGATTATAAGATCGATGCTAATTATGCAAATAGAAAATGTTTTCTTGCACCATATCGTGAGGTATGATACTATTTGAGAGAATGGTGCTAAACACAAGTACCTTAGACAACTCTCAAACTCTTTAATTTGAGACATTCAAAGCTTCGAAATATGGTTGAGAAGACATTTATTGTTCTCAAAAATAATTTTCTCATATTAACAACATCACATTAGTATAGCATAAAAAAAACAATATCGGATCATACTAACAGGTTGCATATTTCATAACTTTAATCATAAGTGGAATTGAGATGATCCATAATTCGATGAGTACATGGAGAAAAGAGATCTTGATAATCTTAATTATGCAGATTTAGATTCTGATTCAAATGATGATGAACTTAGTCAAGGACCAACAAAATAAAAAACATATGTTAAATATTAAATAGGGAATAGCCCAACAAATACGCACTAGAACAATTAGACAGAATTGCATATGATGTTTATTTTTCTTGCTATTTTGTTAGTAATCGTATTATTAACTATTTTTTAGACTAACATAATTCATATGGTGGTTTGATTTTAATTTTTGTTATTTGAGTAGAAATTATTTTATGATAGTAATAAATTTTTAAAAATATAAATTATGTAACAGTTGTAATTACAATTTGTACTACCAAATATGACATAAGGAATTATAATATAATTACACTTTGTCAATTAAACACGTCTAAAGTACAAAAAATCTAATTACTATCCTAATAATTACATTTTCATTCCCTTAAAATTATGGAAACAAGGTTAATTCATGGACTATATTGATATATGTGTGTGAAGACAAAAAAGGAGCAGCTTGATGTTGGAACAAGTGGAAAATGAAAGGAAAAAGCAATAGAGTAAAAGAAAGCGTGATATTCAAGTGCTGGAGTTGTAAGTACTCTTTGAATTTTATTTACCTAGAGTATGTGTGCTTTTGTTAAATTGAGGAACTAAATTTTAATTAATGGAATTGGCTAATTATAGTTATGGAAAATTTTGACATTAAAAATTAAGGGTTAATGTAACATTTTAAAACTCCCTTAATCGTAAATAATATGAATTTTCGAAAGAAATAGAAATAGAAATTATCAGTAGAAAAAGCAGATGGATCCCAAAGTCACTTCAATCGAAGAATTATATTATGATGTATTAGTTTAAAGTAGGGACTACATCACAAAAATGTGAAAAGTATTGTGGATATAATATGGATATTCACAATTTATGGGGTCAAACATAAATATAGAAAAGTTGAGAGACCAAAAGTGCAAATCCTTAGAGGTGGAAAGTCCAAAATGTGAAATAAATTGGTATATGAGGACTAAGTGGAATAAGTGGAGAAATGAAAGAGACTAAGTTATAGTTTTGCCAAAAGTGAAAATTGGTCAATAGTGGAATTGTAAAGAATTAGAGAGTCAAAATGGTTATTTCTCAATTAAAATGACTATCATGTATTATCATGATAATATTTAGTGAATATTTATTGTTGAGATATTATTGGTTGAAATATTATTTTATTATAAGATATTTTGTTATTAATTAATGGTTAAATAAAAAGGAAAAGATGAAAATACATTATCATCATCTTCTCCATCATTCACACCACCACCATGAAAGAGAGAAGAAGTTTTGAAAGTTATCCAATTTAGTTCTTTCCATCAAAATTCACCATTTCCACCAAAAAATTCAAATAAATTTCCATAGCTAAGAAAACAGAAGTTTGAGGATAGAGAAAATTAAGTTATGATCTAAAATCAAGAAAACAAGATAAGAGCCTTAAGATTTTATCATTTTTTTTAGCTTAATCTTGTTAGAGTTTTCTTATATAAAGTATTATGTTTTTAACATGTTCATGAAGGAAAAAGAGAGAAAGTGATAAAGATGAGAAAGAAAGTGAAAGGAAACAAAAGAAGTGAGATTTAGTAAGAAAAAGCTAAATACCCTTGAATTCTATTTGTTACCTAAGGATTAGATTGTAAAGAATGCTAAGTTTATTCATGATAATTACATGAAATTGTTAAGTACATGTAAATGTATGTTTCGACATCTTTCTTACGAAAAGAGGTATGTAATGGAAGTCATAAAAGAGAGTAAATGTTAAAGGTTTTACTAAACGGTTTTCTGGATAACAACTTGTTCGAACTTTGAAAATTCACCAAAAATTATAGAAATTTAGCTAGAGGTTAAACCAAACATGAAACTTAAGACTATTCAGTTTATTTTTGTATAGAAGAAATGGTGTAAGTAATAGAATTGTGGAGTATGAGATAAGTAAGATCAAAGTGATTTCAGGTTCTCCTATTCGAATTTGAAAAATTATTAAAATTATACAAAAATAATTAGAAGATGAAGTTTATATGTATAAAAATCTTAATGAGTCTAATTTCAATAGGAAGAAACCAAAACATTATACAAATTTTGTACTGAAAATAAATAATTTTAGTAGAAAATGGTCGAGTTGCCTAATAGCGTAAAAGTTGAAGATTTGAAAAATAAAATTGTATTAATTGGTTTGATTTAAAATTTTGTCATAATTTTTATATTAAGGACGAGATGTCTAGTTTCAAAAATTTTCAATGGAACTTGATTATCAATTCCAATGAATGAGATATAAATAAAAATGTGACTGTTGCGCAGCAGATTGCACTGTTTTAAGTCGTTAAATTTTAAAACTTATAGACTAAATTTATAAATGAAGTAAAAGTAGGTTAAAATATGAAAGTCATAAAATAAATACTAGTGTGAATAGTTTGACTTGGAGAAAAGAATTTAAAAAGAAAAGTAAAAGTCTTAGAAATATTCTTACACTGATGTTGAGTAGGAGTGTGCAAATTTCGAGTAAAATTGATTTAGCCGACCAAACTGAATTAATTCAGTTAATCGGTCTGTTAACTGAATTAATTTAGTCGGGAGTCAGTTAATAATTTTTTGGAAGTTCGGTTAACGGTTAATTCGGTTCGAAATTGGTTAATTAACCGAATTAACCGAAAATTTATATTTTATATACATTTTACATATATTAAATTCAGTTAATTCGGTCAATTTTTTATATGTTTTATACTTGTTTTAAACCCAAAAGCAAAAAAAACATATAAATTTCGGTTAATCGATCGAATTAACCGAAAAAGTTCGGTTCGGTTAATTTCTTTTTAAAAAATTTCAGTTTGGTTAACAATTAAGGATTTAAAAAGTTTGGTTAATTCGGTTAATGCTAGTTCGAGTCGGTTAACCGATTGAACACCCCTAATATTGAGTATTTATTTGTGAAGGAAAATATAATATTTGATTTTAATCTATTATTAAATAAATTTTGTATATATATATATGCGTGTGTATGTGCGCGCGCGCGCGCCCAAATTTTAAGTTAAAAGTTTAGATGAAGAAGATAGAACGTAATATAAAAAAGAAAAAAAGAATAACGGAATTTTTTCTAGAAAATTTTTGGACTCAAACGTTCAGGATTTTGGGGGTCTTTTTAATGATTTAATTATTATTTTATTTTGGTTAATAAAAAGTATTGAGCAAATTAATTTTAGTCCTTTAGAATTGGTAGACTATACAAATGTGATGGCAAATTGTGCCACGTGAAACAAAGGCGAAAAGAATTAGATTATTATTTAAGAAGATCAAAATTGAATAATTTATTTGGAGAAGATAAAAGTATAATTTTGTTATCATATTTATTTTAATTTGATAAAAAGAATTATTATGTTGGTGGCCAAAATCACTACTTATAATGGACTCACATGTCTACAAGTCAAATTTTAACACCATTAGCTTGAGTTGTCACAGGATAAATAATGTTAAATTCAAATACTAAATTTGATTATTTAAAATTTAAGTAACATACTAAAAGACCAAATATCTCATTATTCCAAAGTAAAACATATAATCAAGCAAGACATGATGTAAAATTCAATGGAAAAGAAGAGAAAATGATCATATAATCACTCTAGCCATCCCTGTCTTCAAGCTTGACTTGAACTATCATGGTGGAAACAAAATAAAGAACTCCAAGTTTGTTTTTACAGAGTAAATTTTCTCCTTTTTTTCCTTTTTCTTTTAACCACGTGGTCAGCATGCAGCGTAGTTCACCATCATGTAAAAGCCATTGGATTGTTTTCTGTGTCTTGCCACGTTGGGAGCATGCACTAATCCACATTCCATATGTAGTCTAAGAATCCCTGTAATCTTTCGTCTCTCGGATCACATTGTGCAAGCAAAAGAAAAAAAAGATGGGAAAATCAGGCTACTCAAAGCTTCACATCGCCATGTTTCCCTGGGTTGCATATGGTCATTTCATCCCCTTCCTTCATCTCTCAAATAAGTTGGCTCATAAAGGCCATCAAATTTCCTTCATTTTGCCTAAAGGAGTGCAACCAAAGCTGGAAAACATGAACCAATACCCCAACTTGATTCAATTCGTCCCTCTAGTTATACCTCATGTCGATGGCCTCCCTCCAGGTGCTGAAACTACATCTGTTGTTCCTCTGAACCAACAAAAATACCTTGCTTTTTCTGTAGATCAAACCAGGGACCAAGTTGAAGGCATCCTAGGGGCTTTAAAACCTGATATGGTTTTTTATGATTTCTGGTTTTGGATCCCAGACTTGGCTCGCCAACTTGGGATCCAGCCCATATTCTATGTAGTGGTTTCCTCGATGATCATGTCGTTAGGATCAAACATCAGGACGCTAACCAAAGAAATGACTGTAGAAGAGGTGACGAAATTGCCTCCCGATTACCCTTCTTCCACTGTGAAATTCAAAGCTGAAGAGGCTGCTGCTCTGTTGTTTGAGGCTGAGGATTTCGGGAGTGGACTGTCGTTTGGGGAACGGATAAGGACTGCTGTGAGTGGAAGTGATGCCATTGCCTTCAGGACTTGCCGTGAAACCGAGGGACCATTTTGCGACTATGTTGCTCGAGGATTTGGGAAGCCTGTTTTGTTGTCAGGGCCTTGCTTGCCTGAAACAAAGACCCAACAGCTTGATGAGAAATGGGTTAGCTGGTTAAGCCAGTTCGAGCCAGGTTCTGTTGTGTTTTGCTCTTTAGGAAGCCAGAGTGTGTTACAGAAGGACGAGTTCCAGGAGTTGTTGCTTGGCTTTGAGCTATGTGGGCTTCCATTTTTGTTAGCTTTAAAGCCACCCCAAGGATGCTCAACTGTTGAAGAAGCACTGCCGGAGGGGTTTCAAGATAGGGTTGGAGGAAGAGGGTTGGTGTATGGAGGTTGGGTTCCACAAGAGCAGCTATTGCACCACCCTAACATCGGCTGTTTCGTTAACCACTGTGGGTATGGAACGATGTGGGAGTTTTTGCTTAGTGACTGCCAAGTGGTGTTGATACCTGAAATAGGGGATCAAATTTTGAACACCAGGTTGATGGCGAATGAACTCAAGATTGGGGTGGAAGTGGAGAGAGGTAAAAACAGGGAGGTTCCAAAGGAGTCATTGAGTGAAGCCATCAAGTTTGTGATGGACAAGGACAATGAAACAGCTAATATGATGAAGAGAAACCATGCTAAGCTGAAGCAAATGCTATCTAACAGGGATCTTCAAGAAGGATATATCAACAATTTCATTCAAGCTCTGCAAGATTTGTCAAATAGAAAGTCCAAGTTGCAAAACAAAATGAATAAACCCGATGATGTTTGGTAGATGGTTTTGAGGTGTTCTTGCATGTAATGTTCTGCCATGAAAACTGACATCACCGTTATTCTAAACATGCTAAGATTGCTGCTTCTTTCTAAGAGCAAATTTAATTTCCAAACTAACACACAGATCAAGAAACACAGCACTCTGGTCCTGCAAATACTCAAGCACATATTCAACATATACGACAAATTCGACATGAAAAAGAAAAATAATGAAGGCAATATAGTTGAAAGTTGAATATCATAGCATGAGACTTCATAATGGGAGTCTGTACAATTGTTGATAATTACAGAGCCAACAAATAAATGATTGTCCGTTAGATATCTGCAAGTTCATGTACAAAATACTCGACAAATATCGATTTATATTTAAAACAGACCATCAACCGTTTTATGTAGTTTATTACTTTTGTTGGATTTAAGTCAACCCCATGCTTTATACATCCTTGGATTATGTGGCTAATGCCTGTGATTTGCATATGGGGCATACGTTCTTCACGAGCAGCCACTTTCTTAAGCAACTTGCATGGTACTCGTGTCCACAATCAAGGGTTCCGATTTTCTCTTGGTTCTTATAATCCTCCTGCAAAATCACAAGAGAAATAGAAAATAACATATGTTAGGAGTGAATGTTGACGCCATGAACCAACAGTTTTGCTTCAAACTTGAACAAAGGATATAATGTGAGCTAAGCTGTAAGATTTCTTAATTACCTGGCAAATTGTACAAAAATCAGGTTCCTGTTCAACGGGTGCCGCTTCTTCCAGATTAATATTTGTAGCGAATGTCGAATACGATCTTGTTTTCAATTTACGTCTCATGATTTCTTCTGATAAACCGGTGTTCACATTGCCAATCCGCTCTCCCAGAGCGAGCAACTCCTGTGGTCATTTTGAAGTTCGAGGAAATGGTCGGTAAAAATTAAGACAAAATTTAATGCAGATGAAAATTGGATGGACTTCATCGTACCTCGTAAGACATATCCTCTATATCCAAGCGCATATCTCTGTGATGATCAATAAGATTGCCAACTTCTTCATAAAATTCTGGGAACTCAAGTACGGCAACTCCCTGCCAAAGTCAATTAAAACATATCAGCATACTTATAAACTGTAAAAATAGCCAAAAAAGAGCCGGATACATATGAATTCCTTTCTCCTATCTCAGAAAAGAAAACAAATCAGTACTTACATCAGGTGGGAGAACTCTCAGGTGAGGAAGATTGCGGTGTCTCAGAGATGACTCAGGTAAAGCACCACTTTCCCGGCGAGAATGATATATCCTAAAGCCAGTAGGTGGAACTGGTCCAAAATGCCTACGCCCGACATCCAAACCATCCTGTGAGGGATTCATGGTGCTCTGTGAAGCATAACTTGCTGGAAAGCAATAAGGAACTGGTGCTACTTGCGGATGGACATTAATGCCATGGCCTCTTGCTCCTTCGATAGGAGGCACATGATGATGAAAGTTTGGGTTCCGAAAGTCAAGGGGAGAATGTGAGAAATTTGAGGAACTTCTGTGCCTAGTCTCCATAGGTCCACCAATATTGCTACCTGTACAAAACCACAAGTCCAAGGCAATCAGTTTCGAGGTGAAAACATATTCCTACACAAGCTCATTTACATGAATGCTGCTTTAAATAAAAAGTACATATTTAGATGGAGAAACTACCATGCATATAAGGAACACCAGGAGCCTGAGTCCAAGCTGAGGCACCTCCATCTGTTATTGTCGGCTGAAAAGGTTGACCCAAGTAATTTCCTTGAAAATAAGGGTTGCCACTTTGCATCAAAACAGGATCCACTGCATTTGCCCCTAATCTGTTCCTCACACTTCTTTGAGGTCCTGCTTCTCTAATTGGTGGAAGGCCATTTCCCCTATATTGAGACCTAGTAAAGGATGCAGCATCCACTGTGCCAACCCCATCACGGTTCCTAGTATTTAATGGTGTAACAGAGGAGCTAGAGCTTGATGAGGCATTAAACTGCTGAAAATTTCCTGGGATCCCTTCAGAATTCTTTCTCTTATACAAGCCTCTAACGTTATCCATGAAGTGGCAATTCCTTGCATATTCATCAGCAGAAACTCCATGGACACGATAGTTGCTGGATGATGGCATCTGGTCTGGGATTCCATGATTTATAGGAACACTGGATGAAGGGGTAGGCACATAGGGACCATAAAAGTTCGAGGCACTCCCGATACCAAGATCAAGATTTGGGGAATGATGATGATGCTGAACACCAGGGTACATGGGGATCCCATAAAACATACTGTTGTCATAATGCTCAGGTAAGGGATGCGCATCAAGGTTAGTTGTGTTCCCTGGAGCTGTGATGGTCATTGGGATATCAGGTGATGGGTAGTTCGTTGTCCCACCCAAATAGACGCAAGGTTCATGCTGGAGGTATTCCTGGCCTTGTTGATCGATTTCTAAATCAATAGGGCTTCGCATATTCCTTTGGCCCATGCTGCTTCAATAAATTGTTGTTGTAATTTGTTGCAGCTTCAGAGTGAAAATAATTAAGAAAAAGAGAACTCAGCTTGGTTCAAAATGATAAACCATGTAATTGTACGTGACATGAAAATGCTAGTAAATCCATAAATTTCGCATAATGAAAAGGAAGACGAGAAAATCAAACTAGCTTTGATTGTTGTCTTAGCTATTACAAATCCACTAGTTTAATATGATCTAAAAACTATTTTTCCACCACTGCCAAGTGACTCAAAAATATTAAATTCCATGTAAACAAGCATTCCCTTAAAACAAGTGTGTGTTTTGACAACTCCCCAGCTCTCAAACTTCTAAAGGTATCATAAATCTCTTTCCTCAAATCATCAACAATAATAAAAGAAAAAAGAAAAAAAATCATCACCATGATCTAACCTTAAATTTCCCTGAATGATAATTTGGAAAAAGAAAATCTACAATATCAAAATAGGCTCAAAATAATTACCAATCATCAAAAACTTTCTACCACCAGTATCGTATATATCAAGCTATGAGAATGGGGAAATTTCAAACATTTACCCTCCTGTACAAATATATTGAAGTTGTTCATAAAAATTCCTAATTATTGATTAAATTTAAAAGCAAACACAAAATTATTTTCAAGTTTTTGTTCACAATTATCCCAATCGTAAGGAGAACCTCACAAATCATCCTACCAAGCTCCTCCTTTGATTAGAACTTCTAACGAACCAAAAGAAAAATAAAAATATATATATACACATTAATTTCAACAAATTCGTCAATTTTTTTAATACCCAATATTTAGAAAACAATTAGCAACCCAAATTCTTTAACAGCATTCAAAAATTAAAAAAATTAATGAAAAAAATAAAACTAAAGAAGGATGGGTCTTTTGACTTTGCCGTACCTTATAATCATGAACCAAAAAATCACAGCCCAGAATGAGTAAAGCAACCTTGAAATAATCCAAAGGAAGAAAAATAATGTTAACCTTTTAGTTAATTAAAACCGCATTAATCAAAATTTTGACAATGCAGAACCCTAGGAATTCAATGATTTCCGTACAATCTTCAAAATAAAAATTAAAAAAACAAAAACAGAGAGACTAACCGAATCGAAGCAAAATTAGGGAAAATAAACAACGGAAGATGGAGAGAACTGAGAGACTTAATATAATTGAGAACGAAAAATAAAGAGGAAAATAAAACAAAAAAAAAAGGAGAGAAATTTGAGAGGAAAAGCGAGAGAGAAAGGAACAAAGACGTATTTTCCACTTTTATAAACAAATTTTTTAAGGTTATTTTTAACCGCCATAGTAAAATACCATGTGTAATAATTCCTTTTTTTATTACACATATGTAATAATGATAATAACCATGTTTAAATTAGGTGTTTTTCTATTTACAGAATTTAGTTTTTTATTGCAATTTATCACCTGAGAAATTTAAATTAAATAATAAATTTATTTATTTTGCAAATAGAAATATTCTTAAACGCTTTAAACGTTTTTAAAACTTTAAATTCGTATTTATTTGATAATTCTGTTATTAAGAAAATGCAATTCAGGTGATATTAAACCCAAAAAAAATCTATGGTGCAAATTGATATTGTATTTAATTGGATAATAAATTAAATATTATTAATTTAGAAAAACATTAAAATATTTAAAAATAACGAAATGAATTTAAATTATTTATATTAATTCAATACAATAATATAACTCATCAAATTAATTGTATTTGTCCTAATTTGGAGAAGCACACATTTCATAAATATTTATGAATTTTGATATAAAAAAGTTATTAATATTTTTAAAAAATATTTAAATAAAATAAAAACTTTTTTCCCTTTAAAAAATTTGGACCAATGGACAGCTTTGGTAATAGAAAAAGAAAACAGCTCGTGAATCACCGAATGACCAAGTCCAAATTGCAGGTGGTCTAACTCATAAGTCAAGTACATTGTTGTTGACCAAATTTAAAAAGCTTTTTACTATTTTATTTAATTATTCATCAACTTTGGTCCTCATATGGTTGTGGTGAAGTCACCGGACTAATTGATCGCGGTGTGTTTAACTACAGTTAATGTAAAAATAGAGATAATCACGAGATTAAATGGTGTAGTGTAAAATAAAAGAAAGTTAAAACGTAACTGGAAGTAAACATCCATCCAAAGGGGTGCTTAGCTTTAACTAGGGGTAAGACTAAAAAATTATTTTGAAGGGTTGAAATGTAAGTTCACCATTTTAATAGTATATAATTTTATAGCTTTTAAAGTATTAAATAAAATTTTTATAATTTCAAAGGTAAATACAATTGTACTTTTACTAATTTAAAATTTTAAAAGAACTAAATAAAAAACTTTATTTTAAGGAGCCTGACTTTAACTCAATTAATATAATTGTTGTTACGCTAATAAGGAGAACATAAATTACTCGTGTTTAAATACGTTTTTTTCTTTGGTTTAAGAGTTCGGGTCAAAAGGTATAACTAAAAATTCGTATTGCATAAAAAGAATCACGAGATTAAATTTTATCCGGAAAAATCGAGTGAATTTTTTAAGATTTAATTCGATATGATTATAATTATTTGATATTTGAAACAAAGCATCAAATTTTTTGGCGGTATTTATAATAAATAGGTTGGTAGAAAAGAAGTAAATATAAAAATAGTGGAGAAAAAGGGGATAGAAATGGCGGCAAAAGGACAGGGTTTTTGGGAGGGAGAAATGGCGTAGAGTGGAGGAAAAGGCTGCATATTTAGAAGGCATATTCTTGAATTCCCCCATGCAATTATGCTTTCAATTTTCAGCACATTTTTTGGGATGTGGGGTCCACCCTCAACTATCACCTCATTCAATTGCTGAATTGTTTCTTATTTTAGTTTAATTTAAATCTTAAGATATTCGATTTTTTTTGCTTTTATAAAATATATTTTTAACCAAAAACAAGTCCTTATGAATGTCAAGTCTTAAGCTCAACTCTTTCCCCTATATATTTCATATATTTCATAGTTTGAACATTATATAATTTGTTTAATGATTATACTGTATTTAAAAACATACTAAAGGAAAAAAAAAAGGAGGTGGGAAAGGGGGGGGGGTCTTAATATTGTATGAAGTAATGATGGGAACATCAAATAAACTATTATGCATTTGTTAATTAGAGTGGGAACTGATTGGACCACCAGTCAGAAGCTAATTTGATAAATTTAATTTCAACTCCTAGATTAATTGCTTAATTATTATTTTAAGATAGAAAGCTAAGCCATTTTGAGCAAAGGTGAAGTGGTCATGGGTTCTTTATATATATATATATATATATATTTCTTTTTAATTATAAACCCTACAAGACAAGAAAGATTTATATATATATATATATATTCATAATAATCATTCAACCTTTTAAAAAGTCTACTAAATTTCATCTCTATTGTTGCACAACTTTATCCTACATCAATTTCAACCTTATCCAGTACAAATGTTGGATCTAAATTATATGCATTAAGAAAAACTTTTTATGGATATTATTTTATAAAAGAAATTTTAGTTAAAATGACAAATTTGAGGTTTTTATGTTCTGGGTTAAGTTATATTACTATAAATTTATTTCGGTTTAAATTGATTTTTATAGATTTTATATATAATAATATTTATTATTCTTTAAATAGAAGAGTTTTATTTAACTCATCACCTTACCAAAAAATTTAAATATAATATGTATACACGTGTTAATAGATATAAAGAACTCATTAAAACCTGTTATTTTAAAAATTGAAAGGTTAAAATGGCTTAAATTGAAAAATAGCTGAAAATGGCTAAAGAAAAGGAGATAAAAGAGGATACAAGCGAAAGAAATGAAATAGTAGAAAGTGTAGTTAACAAGGTATCTTTCTTCCTTCTCCACCTCGTAGTACTAATTATTTGCTTCAATGTGCAAAGTTGAGACCAGATTCTTTCGCTTTATTAAGGCCTAATAAAAAAACCCCAAAGTTGGATTTATTGTGCTGGATTTTGTCCATTTCCCAAGGCTACCTACACCCCCCATCTTCAACTTCCTCTTTCCTTCATCTATCCCTTATTTTATCTTATGTTATATACATTGTTATGGTATTTATTTTAGTATTCCTTTACTCAGTAAGGATCAATGAACTTGGGCATTAGTTCGAGTGCTGAAATGAGTTTAGGTGACTTACGTAGAAGGGTCATGATTATTCCTCCGGCTGCTTTCAACCTAGTCTTTAGGTCCAATTTCATCTCAATTTATTTTAATCGATAAAATATATCACAAAGTAGTTTTATTTTTCAAAACAAAAGAATTAATCCTAGTAAAAGTATCATGAAGATTTATGTATTAGGAGTTGAATAT